>NC_092423.1:2568109-2782347 GCF_036169615.1 Heliangelus exortis
GAGTTTTTTGCTAATCCTCTTGGCTCCCCTACCCTGAGGATGACCATATCTTCCCAGACCACAGAAATCTTAGTCTGTTCTCTTTAAAACCACCACACACGCTCCTTGCAGACACCAGGGGAAAAGCAGAGCAAAGCCCAAGCAAAGCTTTTTACGACCCTGAATCCCAAATGTGACTTTCTGTGGTTCTGATCTCCCGGAGTGAATTATGGCAGCAGTTACTCCCTTGAAGGCTGATGCACCTTCCTTGATCAGAGCTGCTCTGCTAGAGGAACCTCTGTCTCTTTCCACACGGGAGAGTTCACCCTGTGTGACAGCAGCACCATGATCCAACCTCAAGGCTGTAGCTACTGAATTAAACAGAATCACAGTCACTGGAACACAACCACATTAGGACTGCAAATTTCCTGGCATGGCTTTGATCCAGAATTATGAGAATTCTCCCAAATGAGGTAAGTGCAGGCCAGGGACAGGTTCAGATGACAGGAACTATCCTGTCCTGAGCATAGAGGGACAGGCATGGGGCAACCCAGCCACTTGTTTGGTGAATTTTCACCAAGAGATGTAATCAAAGTCTTCCCTTCGGCTGTCAACAGAGAGGTTGTTGCCTCTTCCAGACAACTCATCCATTGTGATCCATTGTCTGAGTAACTGTGGAGGTGTAACACCAAATTCTGCCCTAATTTACTTTATCTGTTTATTCCAGATGAAACCACCACAACCAGGAAAAAAAGGGGAAAGCATCTCCCGCACGCTTCCTCTGTGCCATGCAGGGTAACCTCAAAGAGAGAGCAGAGACAAGGATGAGGACAGATAGAGGGCTGGAAAAGGTGACAGAAGAAAACCAGGATGAGGCCATGCCCTCACCAAGTTTTCCTGTTTTTAATAAAATTATCCAATAAAATGCTACACCTATCTCCCAAACTGCAAACCACTTTTTTTTTTTTTTTTTTTTTTTTTTTTTTTTCTGTAGGGTTTTAACTTATTTTCTTTCCACCCTCTTAATTTTCCAGAAGATCCAAAAACCTTAGCAGACCTCCAAATCCCTGGAAAGCCTTTAACCAGCTATAATCACTTCTTGCAGGTCATATGATGTAAATCAGCTGATAGGTTTTTGTTCTTCCCCTCGGCCATCTTCCTCTGAAACACACCGTGATCTGTCTGTAACAGGAGTGTTTATAGAGGATAATACCATTCCAGGCACTTCCTGCAGCCATGTGTTCTTCATTTGGAAATATCCCACAGAAACCCTGCTTCATGTGGCATTTCCAAATAAAAACCTCATGGTCCTGACTCTAAGATGCTGCATAAAGTTCTACCCTTGTGGTATTTCAGAGGAAAAATCTGAATTTTTTTTTTTTTTTTCATTCTTTTTTCTAATAAGACCAGCACAAAGATTGTTTTGGCACAAGAACTAAATTGTGCTCTGGATTATATTATCTGAACCCCTTAAGGAAAATCTTCCAGCAGTTGCCTCTACCTGATCCCAATGTATCAAATCTGGGTCTATTTGTAGTTTAGGTCAGAGGACTGCTCTGTGTTCTCCCCTACAGCTTTATTTCACTTCCCTCTTTCCTTTCCAGGTGACACTGGTTAGTTTTTTATCAATATGATCAAAATAAATGGGAAATCAAACTCAGGGGTATTTTCATCTCCCAGCTAAACCACAAGGTACCACATGGAAACACCATCCTGGACCCTCACCACATCCAGTGCACTTTGTCCTTTCACAGCCAATGGGAATAGAAAAACCTCAAATTAAAAGAGAAGTGAGGTTTTTTTGAATCATACAATTAGTAAACACCACGAAATAATAAATAATGCAGCAAGAAAAGACATAATTGCACTTTTACCTCCCTCTTTCTAGGATGGTTGGACTTGATGATCTTGAAAGTCCTTTCCAACCATGATGATTCTATGTTTCTGTTTCTACTTATACAATTTCTGAGTAATCTCAATTTGCAGCCAATTTCACTCAGCTGACTGATGCCCAAGAATGCTGTAAGATACATTAATTCTTTTTTTCCTTCTAATTTTTCTTTTCTTCCCTTTTGGAGATTCTGTGCCTCTAGTCTATATAACATTTCTTTATGATTACATCCATTTAAATATTTTATGGAAATAACTCAGATAGCTGTTATATTAATGGCAAAGCCTAAGAACAATGAGGTTTCATTTTTTCTGCTGTTATTCTTTATTTTTAATTTTATTTTTTTTTTATCCCTAGAATTAAAATGCTTGGTAATTTAAAAATATTTTTGTTTATACATTTCTGGGGCCTGAAAGTTCAGTTAAATACCTTTCAGAAATGAGGCACATTTAGGAAAATAAAAAAGAGAACATTATTAGAAAACACACCAAATTTACTACAGCTCTCTTTGTCCTGTGGGCACAAAACCTCATGAGTTCAATTGAGTCTTGTTGCATTGCCACAAATTTCTATGCCACAGGTGAGTGGGAGAACTTTAAGCAGTTAAAACCACAATGGTTTCAGTCAGTGAAAGGAAACAGCTTCCCAAACATGTTCTTTTCTTTTCATTCCTGGAAATTTGGTCAGTTTTAATACGATTTTACATGAATTTTAAATTTCCTGTCTGCAGTCTTCAACCAGGACTCTGGGACTTCATCTCTCACAGAACTTCCTCCATGCAGAGAGGTGGCAACCGAGCATCCCCAGCCTTCAAAAGTCAGGGGTCAAAGATTGCTGAAAATGAAAGCATTGATCTAGAAATCAAGCAGATTTTCCTTTTAGAAATAATACAA
Source organism: Heliangelus exortis (assembly GCF_036169615.1). NCBI lineage: Eukaryota > Metazoa > Chordata > Aves > Apodiformes > Trochilidae > Heliangelus > Heliangelus exortis. The sequence goes on from NC_092423.1 coordinate 2,570,873, forward strand.
ATGAGATTGGGTTTTGTCTGTCCACTGACCTTTTCATCCCTAATTACAAAGAATAAGAACATAGAAGCATTGAATCATTTTTGCTGAAAAAGATAAAGTTCAACTGTTAGTGCAGCACTGCCCAGGCCACTCCCAGCCCATGTCCCTCATCCTCACATCTCCAGGGCTCTGAAACCCCTCCAGGGATGATGGGGACTCCATCCCTACTCTGGGCAGCCTGGGCCAGGCCCTGAAAACCCCTTCCAGGGAGAAATTCTTCCCCAGCTCCAACCTAAGCCTTCCCTGGCACAACTTGAGGCCAAAAGTTCCTCTTGTCCCATCACTTCTTCCTTGGGAGCACAGACCAAACCCCTCCTGGCTCCAACCTCCTCTCAGGGGGTTGCAGAGAGCCAGAAGGTCTCCCCTCAGCCTCCTCTGCTCCAGGATCAACACCCCCAGCTCCCTCAGCTGCTCCTGATTTGTGCTCCAGATCCTTCCCCAGCTCCATTCCCTTCTCTGGACACCCTCCAGCTCCTCAATGTCCTTCTGCTCCTGAGGGACCCAGAACTGAGCCCAAGATTTGAGATGCAGCCTCAGCAGTGCTGAGTGCAGGGAGAAAGTCACTGCCTTGGTCCCACTGGCCACACAAAATACTGATAAAATCCAGGATGCTTTTGGCCTTCTTGGCTACCTGGGCACACTGCCAGATGTTGAGCAATGCCCCCGGGGTCCTTTTCCACTGGGCCACTTCCCAGCCACATGTTTTGATTAGGTTGTAGTTTGCAATCTAAATTTTAAATCTAAATTTTAGAAGCTCACTCTGTTTCAGCAGCTAAAACCTTAAATAAACAAATAAATAAATAAATAAGGTAGATTTCTTTTTTTTTTTTTTTTTTTTTCAGTCAGTATCATCTTTTAATACACAGAATTTGATTCATGACACAGAGAACTGAAAACACCTTCAAACACTCATGGAAAATCTCTGATGGAAAAGCTGCCCTCAAGCAGGTCACTGACTTCTCCCACAAAGGCTCTGGGGAATTCCTGTTTTAGAGGGGATGAGACTGCAGTGAAGGTGAGCATAGAGAAAATAATAAAAAAAAGATGTAAAATTCATAACTTTGTCCTTTACAATGAACTGCCCCGGGGTGATACCATTTTCCCATTTTTTCTTCTATGATAACATCATCCTGCTTTCCTGGAGCTTTGGGGTGGTTTTGTGTTTTAATTATTTCTTTAACTTACTCTTCAACTTCATGAAAATAGGGAGGCAATAGATTTCTCAGAAGAACCTCAGTGCTGTGTGTTATCTCCTTCCATGCTTGAATCTAGGAGCCTTTTGGTCTCTGACAGTCTGCAGGGAAATATTTTGTGGCTTGTGATATGTACTGGGCATAACATGGATTTTCTACTGATCCCTTTGGAACCTTGGGATGACAGAAGACTGGACTTAGAGGACCTGAAGGAGTCCTGCTTGTCCTGTGCTCTGAATTTGATTTTTGTCCAGAACATTCAGAAGGGAGAAGCTGCTCACCCTCTATATTTGGAAATAAGGACTATTTACAGTTTCTCTGGAGTCTCCAGTCAGTCCAAAGTCTTTTAGCAGATGCTTTGTGTGGTCTTTGAACTCCTGCGAGTCACAAGGGAAGGAAAAAAGAGGAGGATTTCAGCATTTTAAAGCTTACAGCTTTTCAGCTTATTTAGAATCATCTCCAATGTAAACCAATTGCATGATTTCCATCCAGTTCCTTCTGTCCTGAGCTCAGCTGCTCGTGTCAAAGATGCCAAGCACTTGGAGATGATGACAGGTAAGGGAAAGAGCTACATATGGTTAAAACAGAGTTGGTAGCATCCGGATGCTGCCTATGAATCAGGATATAGGATGTTGTAATGGAAGAGTGACATCCATTCCCTGGCTGCAGAGCATTGGTGGTCTTTCCAGCTGTTCCCTGGAAGACTTCTCTGGCATTTTTAATCTCAAATTTGATAGCAAGAGCCCCTGGTGAACTTGGAGAAACATGGAAAGATTTCAGCTTTCTGTTGGCCACGGAAGATTGGGAATCACAGGCTTTGTCCAAGAGTCAGATCTGCAGCAGAGTCACATTCCCCAGGGATCACTGATGACAGCACAGCTAAAATGGAGCTTCATGTTTTCCAACTTACTTGTGGTCTACCACACAATTTGTTTGTTATTCTGAGCCCCAGGAAGTTGGGCACTCAGAGCCAGCAGCACTTTGGCTCGAGCTGGAAAGTTGGTCACTCACTTGGGCAGCAGAATGCAGGGGACACCAAGAGAACCATGACCCCACTGCCTGTGACATGGGCTGAGGGATGGCTGTCCTTGAAGAAAATTCCTTCATCCCTTCAGCAAGGGCAGTAACTCTGGCTCTCAGAGTTCATTCTCTCAGAATTACCTTTCCCTTCCCAAAGCAGAGGACCCTGGAGCTGATCCCTCATCCTTCCCCCTGTTGGCCACTGCCTTGCTTAGACCAGCACCTTCTTGTGTGAAAACTCCTCCTTTGCTCCTGTCCAGTCAAGAATCCAATAAACTTCAAAGTCTTTCAGGAAAGGCAGAGTCCAAAAGCAATCCTTGATCCAGCTGAAAATACATGATCACTGTTTTTTGGCAACCAATTGTCTGCAGCAGGGGACACAACAGAGTCTCAGGGGACTTCTCAACATCTGGTCAAGCCTGGTCGATATGTTTTTATTAGTCAAAGTTCAGAGAAACCCAATGGAAGGTGGTGAATCACCTTAGCTGGCTGGATGTGACCCACTTGGATACCCACATTCTCAATGGAGAGAAATAAACTGTTCCAGTTCAGATTGTATGAACTGCTTTACCAGATATTTTAGGAAGTGAGGATGATGCCCACTGAGTGGGTTCACTGCACTTCCACACATTATGAAAGGAGAAGCCAACCCTGAGAAAGATGCTACAGAATCTAAAGCTATGTGACATAAACCCCAGCCCTGGCCTTCATCTGGAGACCATTAAGTAGTGCAAAACCCAAGATTTCCCCATTTTCCTCAGTTCAGTTGCTCCTCTATTAGTAAGCATCCAAATTTGGTTACTCAGTAGAGTAGGAGCCATTTGATGAATGAAGTTCTGCAGCTTCAGTGGCCCATCTCAGCAAATTTAAGTCAAGTTGTTGAAAGGTGAGAAAGTACTTGTGCTGTAAACATGGGAACATACTACTGCATGACATGCCCACCCACTTCTTGGTCTCAATCCACTGCCAAAGCAGTAAAAAGCGACCTTAGTGTGAGTGTGAATCTCACTCCTGGAATGTTTTTCCATCTCCTCTTATTTTACTTAATGAACACTGACACTACAGACTCACATTCCCAGCTCAGTACTTCACCAGACTGACCAGCAACAAAACCAAGGAGATGAGACTAAACAGATGATTTGGTGAGGTTTTTATTATTATTATTATTTTATTCCTCTAGGCTATGGAAAGAAGAGAGAGGTCACACCTCTGATTTCAAGGAGATAACAGCTAAATTCAGGGACAGGTTTAAGGAGGGGGGAAAAAATCAAGAAATTCAAGGAAAATGATTGTCTGCACACTAGTTTAATACTACGAATTGGCAATGTTTTCCACTTGGTAAAATGTTCCTCCTGAAAAAGGTCAGCTTGTCTGGATGAAGTCCTAATGCCTGTGAGCAGATTGCTTTACCTTAAGTTTAACCAGGAATAAAAAGATGGTGTAAAATCTCTCATAAAAGGTGACTTCTCATGAGTCTTTTGCACACATGCAGACATCTACATAAGGCTGACAATAAATGAAAAACAATTTCTTCTGGTCCATGAAGCGTGTTCATTGCATCCCCCAGTGCCTCCCACCATGACATTCCAAAACCATAATGCTGGTGACAGAAAAGGTTGGGAATTTTCTGTAAGTTTCTATATATCCTTATGAATATATCCATGGGCTGAATCAGGCATGATTACTGGGGGAGGAAGTTGTCAGGGGAGAAATATTAGAAGGATTGAATGTGTCCCTGGGTTAGGTCTGGCTCTGGACAGAACTGGGACATCTCCTTCAAAGTCTAAGACTGCTCTGGATATTTAGACCTGATAGAATCACAGAATGGTTTAGGTTGGAAGGGACCTTAAATATCACATTTCCAACAGAACAGGAACACCTCCCACCAGCCCAGGTTGCTCAAAGCCCCATCCAACCTGGACTTCAACATTTCAGAGCTGGGGCATCCACAACTTCCCTGGGCAACCTGTGCCAGCTTCTCACCCCCCCTCAGACTTCAGAAAGAAAGAATAAACAAAAAATACACCAAAATCCTGCAAATTCCACATTAGCAAAAAACATTTCTCCATCCAAATGTAAAAATACATCCCCAGAGCACCTTGCAGGGTTTTATGCTCTAAGGGTCCCTCCTAAGGGGCACATTCTCTAAAGCTCTATGAATGAGTTTACTGCTGCTGTATTGTACATCCACTGAAAAGCCCTGGTGATTCTCAGAATGCAGTTTCAGTAGCATCATTTCTTTCCTGCTTGGGTACTTTTGTGGCTACTTCTGATGATTAAAATCCATTTTCCACTTTCAGAAATATTCATCATGACCTGGTCCTCCCTGTTGGCCCTTTGGAGCCTCAGTGAAGTCAGTTCTGATCTCAGCAGCCACCCTCATTTGCTGCAAGTATGTGCTGTAAGATATTTTTATTATTTAAGTTATTTCATTATTTGTTATTTAAGATCTTTTTACTATTTACTCTGCTTTAAAAAACATGCTGAAGAATTACAGATATATCTGTGGGAGAGCCAGAAAAGGCCTGGATGAGGTTGCATCCAATTTTCATGTAACTGTGGACAGTTTAGAAAGTGAAGGATGCACCTGCTCCATTATTAGGTCCAGAAAGATAATCAGGGCCCTGTATTAGGCCCAACCCCTCTTCAGCCTATTAATATGGACATAACCAAAGCTTCCTATATCAGCACTGGGGTGGTATGACCTCATTTTTTTTTTTTTTTTTTTTTTTTTTTTTTCAGTTAAGAGCTTTTTGTTCTGCAAGTTGAGTGTGAGAATGTAAAATGGAACGTGTGTGTACATATATATATATATATATAAATAAATAAATGCATGTATGTGTTAAGCAGACAGAAGGAGAGAGTTGTTGCTTACTCTTGGAATACTTTCCACCACTGTTATATGTTCTCCTTGATTTAAATATTTGTCATGTTCTTAAAGAAGGGATATTTTTAGGTCAGAAGGTGCTCAGCCAAAGAGTCAAGTCAAACTTCTCTTGCTCCTCTGTCAGACTTCCAGTCACCATTCACCCATCTGTGGTCAGAACTGGGGCAAAGCTTTTGATTTGACCTGGGGTTAAAAATGAATACTCTGCATTTTTGGAGCTGCAGCAAACAGAGCTCAATGCCCATTTTTATAAAGAGGTTTTATGATGATCAGAGCAAGTTAACACATCTGTACTCCACGCTTCCAAAATATAAAACATAACTTGTGTCACCTCTGTCACTGGCTGTGCCGTGAGGGCTGGACACAACTTGCTGCCCTTCCACTTCCTTCCAATGGGAGAATCATTTCAAATGCCCATATGGACACCTGATAACACTGTGGAAAGAAGCAGATACCTGACTGGGGTTGGAAACATCCATGACATAGCATGAATATTTAGAAAGAGAGGCTTCCTCAGCCTAAATATTTACAAGCATCATCTGCCCAAAATTCACTGATTTATCAGAGTCTGAACTAATTGCCTTTGCATAATCAATGGCTCTGAGGAAGCATGAGGCTGATGTTCAGGGTAAATAGGATAACCTGGGTCACTGTCAACTTGCAGATTGTTGGGCTCTGCTCCCTACTCAAAGCAGACTTTCCCACTGTGCCCTCATCTATGTCAGTGGAATAAAAACCAAGAGCTGCATTCAGTCTTGCACTTTGGGGAGGGGGGGATTTATTCTCTGAGTGCAACCCTTTAAGAAATGCAACCACAAGCTTGGATTTAATTAAGTTTTGAAGCCCTTTTCCACCCCAGGATATAAAAGCATTTCATAAAGTGGCTTATTATGATTGTGCTGCTTAGGTGATTCAACAGGAATCATGGTTTCCAACACAGATGTAACCTAGAGAAGTTTACACCACAGCCAGGAGTAAGGCAGTGGGACATATCCCAGGCTCACAAGCTCTGTTAGGTGCAGAAGTGAGGACAGAGTCCTGACATCCTTCATGCCACGCTCCTACCTTAACCACACATGCTTTTCCCTTTCCATACATCATCCTGGTGCTCCTAGGAAGATTAATCACTTTCTATCTCATTTTTCCACCGGGGTTGAGTCAAGCACAGATGACTAAAGTGACTTAGACACGTTCTTAGGACAGTGCCAAGAGGAGAAAGCATCTTTCAGAGGACTTAGGAGCAGGAGTGAGGCACCAGCTTGTGCAAACCAGAGATTCACCAAGTGAGGCCTGTGAGGCAATGGAAAGCATTCTGCTATTACAGAAAATAAGGAAGGTCAGAAATATTTTATTTATTGGGGAGGAAATTTTCCATCAAACATTCCCACTAGCTCTGTCCCAGTCCTTAAAAAATATCTACCTTGATATTCAGTGTCCAGCCTGGTAATTATTAAATGCTGGTAATAATTAAATGCTCCACTGCACATTAAAAATCCTAGACCCTGATTTTCCAGCACAGAACTTTTTTCCTCACTCTTGAGCCTGTACTAACCTTTCACTGTTTCACAGGGGATAACTGCCCATATCACTCCTTCCATCTCCCTAAGGGACAAATGACCTTATCACCTCTTCCTTGCTAACACACCCTCCCACTCCTCAAATATCCACTCTGCAAGTGATTACCATCATTAAGTTAATCTCAGAGCAATCATTCCCACCATGTTCTTACCTTGAAGATCCCTGCTTCTGTTTCAGACCTGCAGAAGGGTTTTTTCTGCCTCTGGGCTTCTCTCTTCTTGCTCTGTCACTGGCTCGGTACAAGATTATTGATAAATTACACCTATATCTATGCCAGGCTCACTTAATAGGCTTCCACCTGAAAAAGGATGGAATTTAAGCCCTTCTTAAACCTCTAGCAACTCCCTGATGAGCAAAGTAAGTTGTGATGGTCTTGTTTCACCCTGAAGTAGTGTGCTCAGCTTTTATAAAGAGGGAATATTTTGGTTTCTCTCAGTTTCATGTTAAGGTAGAAGGACTCCCTGTCTTCTTTTTCTTTTTTTTTGTTTTGTTTTGTTTTGTGTGTTTGTTTGTTTGTTTGTTTGTGGTTTTTTTGTTTGGTTGGTTGGTTTTGTGGTTTTTTTTTCAGGATAAGTGACTGTTAATTATTTCTGGAGCAAGGCATGTCTTTGGAACAAGTCCTGGAATTATCCATCAAGGTAGAGCAGCAGATATGTGAAGAGCAGCACTTGTTGGGACATTCAGCAATGTTTCCTGAGGACACTGCTTGTTGGCCTGGTTTCTAGAAGTCGTGTCTTTTGGATTCAGCAAACCAGTTTGTAACAAGCTGTATAAGATGTGAAATGGCTTTGAGGTCCCCCCCTTGGAAGCAGACCAGGAGAGAGCTGATGATTTGATTTAAAATCACAAAATTACAAATACTGCCTGGGTCCAGACCCTGTGCAGAACTGCTTTTTTCCTGCAAGGTGGGGTTCTATAGCATCACTTCTGCAATCTTTGCATCAGAATGTGTGGAGCTGACAACTATCACCAGACAGCCCAGAATGGGGAAAGGAGAAGGGCAGTGATGGGCCCTGGTGAGGCTGCACCTCAAGTATCTTGTTCAGTACTTGTTCAATACCTTGTTCAGTTCTGGGCCACTCACTACAAGAAAGACTGGAGTGAGTTCAGAGAAGGGCAACAAAGCTGGGGAAGGGAACAAGAGAATTGGGAATATTCAGTCTGGAGAAGAGGAGGAGGAGAGAAGACCTTACTGCTTTCTGCAGCTCCCTGAGAGGAGGTTGTAGGGAGTGCTGGGCTCTTTTCTCAAGTGAACAATGATAGGACCAGAGAGAATAGCTTGAAGTTGCACCAGGGAAGATTTAGACTGGATGTTAGGAAGAATTTCTTTACTGAGACAGCAGTCAGGCACTGGAATGGGCTGCCCAGGGAGGTGTTGGAATCACCATCCCTGAAGGTATTGAAAAGTCATGGAGATGAAGCCCTTCCTGACATGGTCTAGTGGGCATGGTGAGGTATATTTATTTATTTTATTTTATTTATTTTAATTTAATTTAATTTACTTATTTTATTTTATTTTACTTTATTTTAATGTAATTTGGGGAGGGGGAATACTGATGGTGATCTTTGAGGTCTTTTCCAACCATGACAATTCTGTGGTTCTGTGAGATGTCCAAGGCTTGCCTGAGGCCAGGAGAGCCAATTTCTGACAACACTGTACAAAAAAAACAAAGTAGGCAAGTTGCTCCAAAGCCTGCAAAGTGTATGTGGATTAGTAATGTCCAACTTCCATTGCATTTGGTAAAGAAAAATCAGCACCTGTAAAGAAAAATCAGGGTCTGATTCATCATTAAGATTGAATAGCAAAAAAATCCTTTGGGACTCCCAATGTTTTTTGTCTCCACTGGTGGCACAGCACAAGACCTGTAGACCATGAGGTTTCCACAGGCTTCCAGGAAAACAAAGCTAGGCTGGCTCTCACTTCTGGACCTGACCTTGAAGAGATTTTAGGGCCTGTATTCCTCATCTCCATGTGTGAACTCACCTACATTTTGCACCTACAGCAAAGAAGAGTCACGCAGTTTGGTAACCATGAGCCACTGGGTCATCCCTGTCTATTTGATTCAGCTGAATCAAAAAAAAATTTACCCCTTTGCCTTCTTCATGCAGAACTCACCTCCAGGGGACAAATTCAGCATCTGGTAAATTGAATCATTTCCATCTCCACTGATATGAGCCTAAGATTATAATCTTCCTAATTTAAGAAGCATCGTGCCTTATTTCCTGTGAGAATCCCAGAAACAGAATGGTTTGGGTTGAAATGAATATTTAAGACCTTCCAATATCTGAAGGGGACCTACAGGAAGGATGGAGAAGGACTGTGTGCAAGGGTCTGGAGTGATGGGATGGGGGGCAATGGTTTGAAATTAGAGAAGATTTAAGTTGGATGTTAAGAAAAAGTTTTTTCCCATGAGTAGAAAAATGGCCCGGGTTGCCCAGGGAGGTGTTTGAGGCCTCATCCCTGGAGATGTTCAAGGTGAGGCTTGAGGAGGCTCTGAGCACCCTGATCTGGGTGAGGGTGTCCCTGATACTGCAGGGCTGGGACTAGGTGAGCTTTGGAGGTCCCTTCCAACCCAAATTATTCTGTGGTTCTATGATCTTTAAGGTGAGGTTCTTTAAGGATCATAAAGGATCTTAAAGAACATAAAATATGGACTGGGACAGGTCTGTGCTCCACCTTTCTTGCAGAAAGGTCTGAACCTATCTGTGCTGTCACAATGTATAGAAATGGATCCAGGACTCCTGGGGCCAGAAAGAGAGGAATTGAAAAGGAGATTGATGTTGCAGTGCATGACAGAGGACACCTGGGCTCCAGACCTTGCTCCCAGTGCTGTTCTGCACATGATGCTGTGCCTCTGAGATGCAAAAACTTTAGCAAACATCTAAAATCAGATGTTTGTCATCTGTCCCCTTTCCCCTGTGGGTGGACAAGAGGGAGGAGTGTATGACACCTCTCTTAAAATCTTGACTTTTCAGACAGAAATTTATTTCTTTGAAAAGAAACGAAAAGCAGAAGAGGGAGAAATTGCTCATATGCCATAGGGTAAGGGAAGAAGAAAGCATAAGGAATGCCAAAAAAAAGGAAAAGCTTGACTTAGAGAAATAACAGATTCTATATCTTTCCCTTCCTGAAGGCTGAAATCACTGCTTCTGTTCCCTGCATGGGGACTCGTGTCACTTCCATGGAAATCCCAGGTGCTTTTCCCCTTTCCATGCACCAAAGCCACATCACCCACAGCCAGAACAAGATCCTGATTCCTCTTTCATTCCTCTACCTCCCTCGTGGGTCAAGGATGTGCTGTCAGGAGACAAGGGCTGCAGACAGACACGCAGGCACTGGGCTGCCCTTTTGCTCTGCCAGACAGTTTCCAGTGTCCTGTGGAAATCTGACCTGCCCGCCAAGAACAATAACAAGACAGACAGGAGAAGGCCCTGGCCAGCTACAGCACGAGAAAAAAACTCTCTGTATTCAGGGAGCAAACATCCAGCACCTTTTTCCTCCTCCAACTTGGGTGCTTTCCTCTCTTGGGAACATCCATACCATGCAAATGCTACATCTGAGGATGCTCTCGTGTTGATTTCTCCCAGGGGTTTATTGGAGCTGCCACCAAATCATATAGAAAAAGAAATCTTGGATGTCAGTAAGAACATCCATACCATGCAAATGTTACATCTGAGGATCTCCTCGTGTTGCTTTCTCCCAGGGGTTTATTGGAGCTGCCACCAAATCATACAGAAAAAGAAACCTTGGATGTCAGGAAGCATGAGGTTCAGATTTCTTCTAAACTACAGCATGCAGAAAAATATTCATCCAACGAGGGGGTGCTGAAAATGACAGAAAAAAGTCTTCTGCACCCATGGACACTGTTTAAATATCTTTGTAAAACACCTCTATACAACCTCCCTACTCAATTTAGAATAAAACTCAACCTGTCCCATCACACTCTACTCATTGAGCAATTTTAACTTGTTCAAATTATGCTTTTATGTAGGAATCTTGTTTCCAGGACTGGCTGGGATCCTCTGTTGGGTTTAGTTGGTTAATCCCTAGTTGGTTAATCCCTAATCCCTCCCAACTTCCCATCTCAACTGGTCTAAGGGTGACTTTTGCCATTGGAGCCTGGTTTTGTCTGCCACATCATGGGGCAAAACAGGTCTCAGCTCCTTGGACACAGGGTAAGGCAGCTGGGAATGAGACTTCTGAGGGGACTGGAAAAAGGAGTGAGAGTGAGGTTTTTATTTTTATTCTTTATTTATTTATATATTTATTAATTTTTTTATTTAAGTTTTTTTTTAATTTAAGTTATGCAAATGATATGTACAAATATGTGAAGCACTCAAGCTGCCCCACAAATCCATTTAGTCTTCATAACACAGAATCAAAGAATGGTTTGGGTTGGAAGGGACCTTAAAGATCATTTAATTCCAACTCCCTGCCTGTGAGCTGGTCTTTTACTCAGAAGACAAATCTGGATGAAAGAAATGCAGTGGTCCCTGGTGCTAATTGTGGATGCTGTATTCTCCTTTATGGCAGAGGAAAGGTTGTGCACTCACAGGTATTTGTATGTGGATGAGGAATTCAGTGTGTAAATTAAAAGGAATTAAAAATCTCCCTGGAAGGAGGGTTGGGAAAGCCCTAAGCACTGTATCAAAAACAACACTTGTGTAGAATGTATAAAGACATAATTTTTTTTTTTTTTTATTATTATTATTATTCTAACCAGTCATCATTAAATCAGTCAACAAGGTCAGACAACAAGAAAATGAATTAGACCCTCTACCAACATTTAAAGAAGAAAACTGGAAAATTCAACAGCACTGAATTGGTCTGAAGTTCCTTTCTTCCCCCTGCTCCACTGCTGAGTCCCACAGAGGGGATCCCCAAAGCCTTTTTTTTTTTTCTTTTTTTTTTTTATAGAATTAGCCGGGCTGGAAGGGACCTCAGAGATCATCAAGTCCAACCCTTGACCCACTGGTGCGGTTGCTAGACCATGGCACTGAGTGCCACATCCAGGCTCTTTTTAAATGTCTCCAGGGACGGAGAATCCACCACCTCACTGGGCAGCCCATTCCAATGGCTGATCACCCTCTCCAGAAAGAAATTCTTTCTAATGTCCAACCTAAATCTCCCCTGGCACAACTTAAGACCTCTTGTGCCCTCTTGTCTTGTTGAAAGTCATCTGGGAAAAGAGCCCAACCCCCCTGGCTCCAACCTCCTTTCAGGGAGTTGTAGAGAGCGATGAGGTCTCCCCTGAGCCTCCTCTTCTTCAGGCTGAACACCCCCAGCTCTCTCAGCCTCTCTTCATAGGGCCTGTTCTCGAGGGCCTGTGCTTTGGGGTGGGAGAGGCAAAATCTCATAGGACAAACAGGAGGTCTAGTGGGGAAAGAGCATCTGTTGGTCAGACCTATGTGCTTTATCATGAAGCTGTCTTCATATTTTTATATTTTTGGGGGATTTCCCAGATTTCAGCAGTAGTGACCCACCAGAATCACCTGTGAGGGAGAGCTATTACTCTGCCCAGCCACAGTCATAGAATCATAGAGGGGTTTGGGCTGGAAAGGACCTTAAAGATCACCAAGATCCAACCCCCCTGCCATGGGCAGGGACATCTCCTACTAGACCAGGTTGCTCCAAGCCCCATCCAACCTGGCCTTCGACACTTTCAGGGATGGGATATCCACAGCTTCTCTGGGAAACCTGGGTCAGGGTCTCACCACCCTCACAGCAAAGAATTTCCTTTCTGTGAAATTGTTGTTATAAAATGAGGAGGTCTGTGGGCCATGGCTGTCAGGGGAACCACAGCAGCAAATCTTTGGATTTTGACAAAAAACGTGTTAATGTGTCCTTCATCCCTGTCAGCTCAGGATTAGTGTACTCCAGTTCCAAAGAGTTGCAAACACAGTGGTGAAGCAAATGAGAACGAAAAAGTCAAGTGAGTGAAAATCAACCACGTGAGTTGCAACTAAACAGAGAGGGAAACCACTGCTTGGCAGATGAGAAAGGAGGAGCAGATCAGGGACAGAAAGGAAGAATCCCTTTTCCATCCATCTGTTCTCTCTTTCATCACACAAATTGACTTGATTTATAGCTCTGTGAGGCACTTCTTCTGCAGTGTTGACACCCCAGACACTGTGAGAAGAATGACTTCCACCAGAGAAATATTTAATTCCATTTTCTCTGGCACAGCTGAGGAACACTCCCAGGGCAGAGTAGCTGCTTGGGAGCCTTAGTCATTTTGGGTCAGATCTCAGCTGTGGGGTTGGACACACATTTGCACCAGATCCCCAAGTGGTTGTGCTTGTTGTTTATATCCACCATGCTGGAGAATTAAATTTTCATAAAATCACAGAATGGTTTGGGTTGGAAGGGACCTTAAAGATCATCAAGTTCAAATCCCCCTGCCATGGGCAGGGACACTTCCCCCTAGACCAGGTTGCTCCAAGCCCCATCCAACCTGGCCTTGGACACTTCCAGGGATGGGGCAGCCACAGTTTCTCTGGGCAACCTGGGTCAGGGGCCCAGCACCCTCACAGGGAAGAATTTCTCATCTCCTAAGATCTCATCTGAACCTTCTTTCTTTCAGTTTGATACCTTTCCTCCTTGCCCTATCACTCCAAGTCCTTTTCCAAAGTCCCTCCCCAGCTTTCCTATAGCTCTTTCAGGTACTGGAAGGTACCCTAAGGTCTTCCCAGAGAATTCTCTTCTCCAAGTTGAGCAATCCCAACTCTCCCAGCCTGTCTTCAGAGGTGAGGTGCTCCTGCACTCATCATCTTTGTGGTTTCCTCTGGACTGACTCCAACAGGCCCATGTCCTTATGTTGGGGACCCCACAAACTGGACAGAACACTCTAGGTAGGGTCACTTGAGAGCTGAGTAGAGGAGAACCATGTCCTGTCACAGCACTTTTGATGGATCCAAGGATTTGGTTGGCTTTTTGGCCGGGAGCACAGGGATTAAGACTTCTGCACTCAGTTGTCTGGGTGGACAAGAGGCTCTCAGGTCCCAGTGTACTCAGTGGAGATCTCAGGCTCAGCTCAGCTGCCTACCCAGAATCATCCAGAGCTGTTTGAAAGTCCTTGGAGCATTGGCAATATCTGCACCAAGCAAACAGAGATGGCCAAGGACCTTCAGGAGGCTCATGCTTTTTTGAAACACCAGCGAGAGGCAAGGTGCTCAAGGATATTTCAGATGGTTCCCAATATCTGTATTTAAGCAACTGGATGCCATCCCACCCTCATATATCTGTACATTGGTGCCCCTGTGCATACCTGGATATCCTAAGCTGGATATTGCTCAATGCAGTCAACTGAGACGAGGAAATCTTTTCATTTAACTTCAAGAAGGAATTTGAATTTGGTCAGCAGACATCTTGCTCATAGGTCACTCCTCATTTTAGGTGTCTTATTTTTCTTAACTGAATACCATTGATTGTTATTTTTCTTAGCTGAATCCTATTGATTGAATGTCACCCTTCTGCTTAAATCTCAAGAAAGAAAAAAAAAAAAAAAGAGAAGGGAAATATGGGAATAAAAGCCAATCAAAAAGGCAACCTAAGTTATTAATAACCAGAAAATATGATGAAAATAATTGACAAAAAGGTTGAATTTCTGGAAAAAAATGTTGAATTTCTGAAAGTTTCACCTATGACTGTTAGCTGATTTCATAACAGGTACAGCAATGTTTCACTGAAGTCAGTGCAATGAGTTGGATATTCAGGAGCTGAGGCTTCATGAACCTCCAAGGTGTCTCAAACCACACCACACACTCCCAGCTGGAGCTCGTTGTCCATGTCAAAGACTCTTCCTCCAAACAGAGCATCTGAAACCACTAAGCCCTCATCCATATTGATATTTACACTCAGTGTTATGATGTCTCCCATGGTCTTTTGTTTTATGTAGATCAAAATCCCAACCTCATCTGAAGTTTGCTACTCCCATGGGATGCTGTTAAGTATTTGAAGTCCCAGGGCGTGATGATTGTCAGGGTTTAACACTGGCCTGAAAATTAAACTGAGTAACAGATGCTCTCTATTAATCTTTCTCTCCTCCCTGATAAAGAAAGGAGAGAGAATAAGGGAGAGAGACTGATGGGCTGGAAACTAAACTACACAGCTTTAATGAAACAGGAATGAGAAACAGGAAAAATTACTAAATCTATACAAATCTACAGGAAAATTGATCCCAGGTTCCTCCCCCCTTTCCCCCAGTAACTCTCAGGTCACCCCCGAGGCTGCAGGGCAGCCCTGGGAAAGTCCAGGCTGGAATCCTGGGGTCAGCAGCAGTTGGGAGCTGGAGGCAGGAACACACAGATTCAGGCTGGGATGGATCAGGAGCACAGGCAGAGGAAGGGATGGAATCCTCCCAGGATGCTGAAGCAAACAGGGACAGGGGAAGAAGGGGAAGCAGGAAGGGGTTTGACCCTGGTGATCCCTCAAATTTCTCCTGAGTATGAGGTGTATGGGATGGAATCCTCTGTTTGGTCAATTCTGGCATCTCTCTTGTCTGTTCCTCCCCAAAGGAGGGGCTCAGGTGGGACCTCTTTATTCCTTCTGGAGGGCAAAATGTTCCTCAGAGCTGAGCAGTGTCCCTGGTTCTGCAGCCCATTCCCAGCTGTAACTCTAAACACCCAGAGTTATCATTCCCAGAGCAGCCACTGACTGAGAAACTTGCTGTTCATTTCAGCAAGTGCAGCTCCTTACAAGAGACTGAGCTGAAAGCAAAAGTACAGGACAGAAAATCCCCTTTATCCTGGCCCAAATCAGAACAATGATGAGCTGACAGAGAAATTACTCATGGTGTGTGAGTTTAAGAGCTAAATAATACTAAACAGTATCTTGGGACTCAGCACGTGCTATAAGGTTACAAGATACCAGGGCTAACAAGCCAGATGCTTGCTGTAGGACCTGGGGATGTTCAACCAAGACAAGAGAAGATTGAGGGGAGACCTTATTGCTCTCTGTATTTACCTGAAAGGAGATTGGGGTGAGGTGGGTGTTGGCCTCTTCTCCCCAGTGACCAGAGATAGAAAAAAAGAAAATGAGCTCAAGTTGCACCAGGGCAGGTTCAGACTGGATATTAGGAAAAATTTCTTCACTGGAAGAGTGGTGAAGCACTGGAACAGGTTACAGGGAGGTGGTGGAGTCACCATCCCTGGAGGTGTTAAACAAATGGGTAGATGTGGTGCTTCAGGAGATGATTTAGTGGTTAAGGGGGTGTGGGGCTGACACTCAGACTCAATAATCTTGAAGGTCCTTTCCAACCATGATCATTCAATGATCTGGGAGACTTGTAGCAAATTTGGAGCACACAATGCAAAGAGCTCTAAAACCAAGATTTGTGGGAAAATTGTCACTTAGGGAGGCAGCTGTAGGGAAGTTGGGATGCCCTGTTGTATTGGAAGTAGCACAAGGCATCTATATTGAAGAGCAGAACTTCGTTTGAGAGACATAAATTTCCTAAACTCCTAAGCTGAGAAATCTGTTAGAAACAGTAACATCTTCTTCAGCCTCTTGATGCTCTTTGAGAACAGCTCTCCTCAGTCCTGTGTCTTATCTGGCAGCCCTGTGCAGATGTTGCACACACCCAGAAGTGTCTCAGATTGCTCTCTATACCTGAGATTTGGCAGCTGCATCCAACCTTAAGTTTCTAATTAAATTGTCTGATTTTTTTTTTTTTTTTTTTTTGCATAGCAAAATCATCCATCACCCTTGTCTAGAACACTGAGAACTTTATACATCACCCTCTGGAGGTACCAGTTTCTTTCCCTTTACATTAACAGCAGCCCAGCTAATTAGGATGCAATCCAGTTGCCTCAACACAGCCACCTCATGCCATATGAGATGACTTGGGGGTGGCTGAGAATATTGGCAGGTACAGCTCAGGCCCCATGGGAGATCTAAATCCCTCTCCAGTGGTAGATGGAGACCAGATGAGGATGGAAAGGGGACAAAGCTGAACCATCCTTTGCTAAGGATGGAAAGGGGACAAAGCTGAACCCCTAGGTTAGGCAAATCCATGGGGTTTAAGCCACAATAATGAGGTGGAATGAACCCATCCTACTGAGCAGTTTTCCTGATCCACATATTACTTCCCCTTCCCTTCCAAAGCACAGCAGTCAGGACACTTCACTCTGTGCTTACTCTGCTGCCAGTGATTCATTGCACTCCCCACCACACCCAGCACACAGGGTGCCTCGTGTTTCATGGGATTTTCTGAGAGTTTCACCACTCAGACAACAAAGTCCTTCACCACCATAACACCAGTGTTTTCATCTTGCACAGGGGTTAGATGATGCAGGCAGCAAGACTGCAGGCTGCTCACTTCAAATGCAAATACACAGCTCTGAGAGAGACAAAAATAAAAAGGTTTTAGTAGTAGTTTGATTCTTTATTTTTCTTTTTTTTTTTTCCTTTTTTTTTTTTTTTTTTTTTTTTTTAAATTTTTTTCCATTTCAAGCCCAAAATTTCACGCTGTTTTTCATATTAAGCCCGTTTGGGGGGTGGTTGTTTTTCTGTGTATTCAATCATGCAGCAAGTTATGTGCTTACAAGAAGTCCATGTTAAAAGGCCATAAAAATGAAAAATCAGCCTCGTCTTCGCAGCCTCAATGCAAAGAGCAAAAAATGTTACAAAAAAAAAACCCAATAAAGAATGATTTAGTCGCCTGTGCCCTCGCAGAGGATAATTTGGCTGCTTGTTAATGCCTAAGTTATGCATTGATTTCTATCTGAATTTTGCACAGAAGTTATGCAACTCCCTGGACAGTGCTTAAAGCTTAAAGCATGAGGTGGTGACAAATGCTGGAAATGACATAGGAGGAAAAAATGGACTTTGGTACGTGAGCCATCAGGTTGTCCTGAGAGCAATACATTTTGGAAAGGAATGACGCAGACAGGAATGACCATCTTACATTTTGGTTTAGCTCCCTGTGGAAGTATGTCCCACATATTGCATATAAAAAGGAGGAGGAGGAGGGAAAAATACAAATTATTGCTGACGTCTCCTCCAAATACGTGAGATCCCAAACTAATTGTGCCCAGATGTTGTAGTATGGAATACCAAGGAAAATCTACTTTATTCTCACTGAAGGTAGCAAAGCCTGTAAGAGTTTCACATCAGCTGCAGCTGAGTGGGAAAACTATGGGTTTTTTTCCAGAAACTATGGAATAATTTGAATGAACGCAGACTTTTGAAGTCTAGTCCTGCTAAAGGACTCAGAATCTTGACATGAATAAATTAAATGTTCATTAACTTAACTTTCCGGGAATTCTGAGATGAAAGTTGACTATTTTAGGCTGGAGGTTTGAGGTTTTGTTACTTTTCCTTTTCTTTTTCTTTTTCAAGTTGGGAGACATTTTTTCATGGGAAAATTTTTTTTTTTACCTGTTTATTAAAGAAAAAAAAAAAATCTCCATTTCAGTGACTTTTCCTTAGGTAAGTGAAGCACACTCATCACTTTTGAAACTCTCCAGCTTACAGGGGTACAAAATATGGCATTACAACTGTGAACAAATTTGGTTTCAGATGGCTTATGCACAGCATCATCTAGGTCTGGTCATAAATTGTTTCTCTTTGTTTCTCAAGCACATTTTTAAAGGTTCATTGATTTTGCTTTATTGCAAACCTGGTATCAGAACCCGACCAGGCAGCTTATTGAGAGTTTGTTTGTATCGCTGCAGCTGCTAAAATAGAGTTATAACCTCTCATCAATGCAAAGAAACGTAGATTTGTCCAATCCCATGGCAATTTCAAGGACCAATATCAAGTCATTTAGGCTCTCATATCACTTACATATAATAAAAAAAAAATATCACCCCCAACAGCACTATTTTTAATGGCAGCAGATTCCTAAACCTCCAACACAAACCACCAACTTGGGAAGGTCAACAACCGACTCCTCCCATGGTCTAAGTCACCATGTTCTCTTAGCCCCCCAAAACCATCATCCTAAGAATATCCTTCCATAAATTCAGTCAGCACTGCTACCTGCTCCAATTAATCCTCCCAATGCCTGATTTATGTCTCAGCAGCAGATGTTGGCAGCTGTACTTTGGTATAGACCTCTTTTGAGACGTATCTATAATTTCATTTGTATCTATTCCTATATGGATATCCAGAGGAAGTTCTTTCTACCTCTGTATCTATTCTCCCATCCAACTACAACACCCAAGAGTTGGACCTAATTAAAATCCCAATTCTACTGAGCTTGAATGGTCCTCCAGTGTTAGGACACGGGTCAAAGTGTGTATGGGAGAAGCCTTTCTAGGATCAAGACCAAGGGTTTGCAGAGACCAAGACCAACCAGAGCTTCTGGCTGTCTGGAAGCAAAGTTTCACTTTAAAATAATTTTATTCCAGTGCCCTTTCTACTCTTATCATGTTTTGATTATTAAGGGGAGGTTATCAAGTGAAAGAGAGATAAGAATGACTCAAAAAGACATCTGAGATAAGAGAGTTCAGAAGATCACAAACATCAAACTGATTTAGCACTTGATTCCATCTTGTCCTTACTTTTCAACAAAGTATCATAAACCAACAATATGGTTTATAACATTTAGGGGTGTAACCCTGGCAAAACAAAGCAGACATTTCTATAAAATGCTCCAGGCAGACTAACAAAACAAACTTCTGGAGGCAATATCCAACAGGTCCCAGGTTCCAGGTTAAAGGTAGATACGTTTGTAGCCTCTGCAGCTCCAAGACCAAACTCTCATGATAGCAAAACTACCCAAACATTTTAGGTGGAGTTAGTCTTGCCTAACTGGCTCCAATTCCAAGCTAAAATGAAACAAGGACCATCTTCAAGACTTCAAGCCAGTTGGCAGAGACCACCTCTACTTCTCAGAGATGGTCGCTGCAACCAGGTTATCACCAACCCTACCTCTGGAGCTGGCTCCAAAAGTTGTAACAAAAATTAAATCTCACAAAATATTTCCCTGGAAATATTGGGTGTATAACAGCTCAGGCACAACCAGGGTAAAGAGCCTTTATGGTGTGTTCCTCACATTCCAGGCTGGAAATTCAGCTTTGTCTGTAAGCATCTCAAGAAGGTAGCACATGAGCTTAGGTCTACAGATTTATAACCTCCCCCCCATGATGCCAGATATGGCACATGCACACCCACAGAATCAGAGAATTATCAGGGTGTGAAGGGGCCTCGAGGGATCATCCAACTCTCCCATTAAAGTAGGATCACCTAGAACACATTACCCAGGACTGCATCCAGCTGGGTTTTGAATATCTCCAGAGAAGGGGACCTCACAACCTCCCACTGAAACAGTGCAGACTTTTTCTAAATATGTGAAGCAAGGGCTAAATTCTCTTTGCCAGGCATCAGAACTTCATTTTCTATGTTTTCTAATCTGCCTTACAACGACAATTTTATAGGGCTTTTGACTACTCCCCATTCACTGTCACTTCAGAAAACACTGATACATAAATCAGGAGGGCCATTTCTTTTAGGTACTGAGTGCTCTTGTTTGACTTCTATAAACATTTACTTTCTAGGAGCACAAGAGGAGCACTGATCTTGAAAATCCTTTTTCTTTGACTTTGACTTCTTTGGACAATTTTTTTTCAAATCTGAACAATAACATTTTGATCAAGTTGTGACTTAAAGCAAAGCTCCACACTGTTTCAAGCCCATGTGCTAAAAGGATGGAAGCTCATATCTGATGAAGCAGGTTGAGAGTGAGACAAGTCAAAAACTGATAGAGTAAAATGGGGCACATATATAATGTGGGAAAATTTCATCATTTATTTGAGTTACAACAAATCTATTTCAGTGATGAGCAGTACCCTAAACATTGCAGAACATAATCTAGAACTCCCTACATTCAGCAAAAGGATCAGATCTGAAGCTTTGTTCACACTGATGCTCCAGGGCTGCTGCTCTCAGAGATTTCACAAAATTTCACAGAAGGCTTTTAATTTTTCATTTTGCTTCCTGAGTCTGTCTTCCCTGTTTAAAATCATGCCAGAAGTCTGCTCTCAGCAGATATCATGAAAGTAAAAATTATTGAAGGCAACACCAGTGCTCAGACACTTAGAATCACTGAATTATGGAATCACAGAATCATTAAATTTTGAAAAGATCTCTAAGATCATCAAGTCCAGTCTTCAACCCAACACCACTTGTGTGCAGCAATGTTGTTCTTGATGGAGAAGTTGTAGGAATAGGCCTCCATATCTTAAGAAATGTGAGAAGGACGCCATGAAAATGGAAAATAAATCTCTTTTAAATATAATGTTACATCTTTGGTGGGACAATTTACACCACAGAAAATATTAGCATAGGTCTGACACCTATGTTCATGAGATCATTCCTGTTTCCTGAAGGTCTCCAGCCTTCAAGAGGGAGAAAAGGGAACTCAAATATCTTACTTGGGTGCCCCACTCTAGGAATAGAAATGTGTTTCCTGAAAGAACCAGGATTTTCAGCTTTCACTTTAAAGAGGTTCCATACCTATCATCCCTGCCATGAAGATGTCCTTCAGCAGTGAACTGGGAGCAAAAGCTTGAGCAGCCTGGGACTTACCCAAGAGGAATGTTAGCAAGGACTTAAGCTACAAGTTGGTGATATTTCTTTAGAAAAAAAGTCACATATTCCTGTCTGAACATATCTTTATTACCAGAATATCACTTTGTGATGTGGCTTGGACACATTGTAGCCTTTATCCTGGTGGGAGCTTTTGTAAGTGATGGGAAAAAAAACCCAATTACTTGTCAGCCCTAATTTTGCACCAAGGTAAAAGTTCCCTCTTGCTGTATATTAATAAATAGATTAATTACCATTAAATGTGCAATATACATGATAAGAATCCTAGATCACTCAGCGTTTAAGATTTTTTTTTTTTTTTTTTTTTTTAATTCACCCCTGGAAACAGAAAGGTAACATTCAGATAACTGGGGGAGAATCAAGACTTTCCCAAAACAGAAGCTCCTTTCTTTGCCTCCTATCCTATTTCCTCCTCTGCCACCTGCATTTAGTGGATGAGATGTACAGATAACAAGTAAGCAAACTCAAATAGCTGGGAAGATGTTTGAAAATGCCATAAAATGTCTAATGTACAGCATTTTACAGCAGGTCACAATGTTTTCCTAAGAACTCTCATCTCCAGACTGGTTTTATGACCCTCTACAGCTTCTTACAAGGGACATTATTGCAGTGATAGGCACTCTACAGTCATATTGGATTAGGCAAGTCAGAACATGTTAAAAAGCACTGTGGTACTTTGCCCATTTCATTTAAAGCCAATTAATAACCTGGCTGGCCCCATTCCCAGCTTTGCCTTAGAAAATCAGGGGGGAGAAATTTGCATGCTTTCTTTTTCCTGGCAAATCTTTCATCAGGATGCTCCTCCATATTAAAAAATATTAAGGAATATTAAATTAGTCAAAATATTCCTTTCGTTCCCATTGAGAAAACTTTTTTTTTAAAAAAAAAAAAGTTTTAAAATTAACTCAATGCCTATTTTTCTCCATTAACAGTGAGGAGAGGTTAAGCTGACTTATTCAGGTTATTATTCAGACCTCTCCACCTGAGTTTGTAAAAGTTGTTTCCTGCTAAACCAGCCTTTAGTTGCTTTTTTCTACTGAAAATCAAAAATATTTGGGTTCATGTTGCCCACAGACACTGAAAATCCCACAATTTAGTGCAAGTTAATAAAGGAGAAGATCCTTGAAGGGATTTTTTATTCCATGGTCCCCTTCATAGCAGCCTGAAACCAAGGACAGGAAAATGGGTTTGAAGGTAAAAAAGTAGAACAGTAAAAAAATTTAAAAAGTAGAAAAAGTAGAAAAAAGTAGAAAAAGTGGAAAAAGTAGAAAAATTTCCCCAAACCCAAAGAATTAGATCTCTAAGACTTAGTGACCATAAAAATACATCTTCAAGTTCTTGACAAAGCTTTTTTCTTTGAAAAGAAGTTTTTAAAAATGCTTCAGTGAAAATGTTGGGGATTTTTTTAGCCTACATTTGATCCTTCTGCAGGCCATGTTATACTATAAAATTACAATTAATTTTAAGCATGTCCAATTTGGATTTTTCTGCAATAGTTCCCCAGTTCCTGAATACTTAAGCATAATATCAATTCCTTCAAAATCCCTCAGGAAAAAGAGGCAACTGATTTCTTTCCATTTTTTCCTGTGAAATGAAAAGGCAATCCAATTTTTTGGTATACAAAGCCTTTGACACCGTCTCCCACAGGATTCTCCTGAAAAAGCTGTCAGGCCACAGCTTGGACAGGGGCATCTGTGCTGGGTTAGGAACTGGCTGGAGGGCCGGGCCCAGAGAGTGGTGCTGAACGGGGCTGCATCAAAATGGCGGCCGTGGTGTCCCCCAGGGATCAGTGTTGGGCCCAGTGCTGTTCAACATCTTTATTGATGATTTAGATGAGGGGATTGAGTCCATCATCAGCAAATTTGCAGATGACACTAAGCTGGGGGGAATGTGGATCAGCTGGAAGGCAGGAGGGCTCTGCAGAGGGACCTGGACAGACTGGAGAGTTGGGCTGATCCCAACGGGATGAGGTTCAACATTCCAAGTGCCGGGTCCTGCACTTTGGCCACAACAACCCCATGGGGAGCTCCAGGCTGGGCACAGAGTGGCTGAGAGCAGCCAGACAGAGAGGGACCTGGGAGTCTGGATTGCCAGGAAGCTGAACATGAGCCAGCAGTGTGCCCAGGTGGCCAAGAAGGCCAATGGCATCCTGGGCTGGCTCAGGAAGAGCGTGGCCAGCAGGTCCAGGGAAGGGATTCTGCCCCTGTGCTCAGCCCTGGGGAGGCCACAGCTTGAGTCCTGTGTCCAGTTCTGGGCCCCTCAGCTCAGGAGGGAGATTGAGGTGCTGGAGCAGGTCCAGAGAAGAGCAAGGAGGCTGGGAAGGGATCCAGCACAAGTGCTGTGAGGAAGGGCTGAGGGAGCTGGGGGTGTTGAGGCTGGAGAAGAGGAGGCTCAGGGGAGACCTCATCACTCTCTCCAACTCCCTGAAAGGAGGTTGGAGCCAGGGGGGGGTTGGGCTCTATCAGTCAGACAAGAGGCCATGGGCTTCAGCTCTGCCAGGGGAGGGTTAGGTTGGACATTAGAAAGAATTTCTTTCTGGAGAGGGTGCTCAGCCATTGGAATGGGCTGCCCAGGGAAGGGGTGGATTCTCCATCCCTGGAGATATTTCAAAAGAGCCTGGATGTGGCACTCAGTGCCATGGGCTGGGAACCACGGGGGGAGTGGATCAAGGGTTGGACTTGATGATCTCTGAGGTCCCTTCCAACCCGGCTATTTCTATGATTCTATGATTCTATGAAAATGATACACTGAATTTCAGCTATTTTTTTGCTTCTAGATTTTGCTGTGTGTGGCCACTTCTATATTCACATGCTTGCACTGCAAAAAAAAAAAAAGATTTACAAGGTGAAATGGATGCTGTACAATAAATGGTCTAAAGGAGTGTAAATCTCTGAAAAAAAGGTCCCCCACAAAGTCATAAAAATGATACATCTGTCTGTGACATTCCTGGGCCTTTTCCACCCAGGCAAGTGGTTCACTTACTGGAGCTTTTGTTCAGCAATAATTCATTGAAACCTCAATCATAAGTATGCACTAATCAGTGTTGATGGTTGCTCAACTGGATCATAATTTTCAAGCTTCGTTTCCCTTTGTCAGGATTTTAGTTTGAATCCCTGACACTGAATTATTTCTAAGGGTATGAAAAAAGTGCCTCCTAGGGAAAGGTTGTTCTGATCATGAAATAACCTGGGAGAAGACAGAGTACAGTAAATCTGGCACCTTCACTCAGCATCATGCAGGCTCAGCACATTTCTATAAAATTCTCTGGGGAAACTGATGACAGAAATCAAGTAAAATATGAATTTACCCCATACGAAGCCCATCTGATGGATCCAGCTGAAAAATAACTGAGTAGCTCAGAGAAGAAAGGATGCCACAAGATAATTAACTAGGAAGCCACTATTTAGACTAATAATTCTGCTTATAAATTCACCCAATAAGAAAAAATGCTGTGGAAGTGGTAATATTTTCCAATCTGACACTAATGCTGCAAGTTCAGAGGCTGAGGTCTAAATACAAGAATTGGAAGATTATCTTGCCTAATTTTATTAAAAAGTCTACAATGTTCTGGAGGGTACTTGTTTATAATCCTCCTATAACCACCAAAAATATGTTCCCTAGAGGGTAATAGAGAAAGAATAAGGGTGAAAGGAAATATTAAAAATTAATTCATCAGAAGAAAGAGAAATGTTTTGGGGTTATGCCTTTCAGTCCTGTTGCTGCCATGGCATTTCCTATTGGCCATTTTTTTCATAGTTTTACATAATTTTCTTCTCTTGTATCAGTGGTCTAATTCTTTAGTGGTAAGGAGAAGAGTCATCTGCTGGGCCTTCTGCAATCAAATTCTTTATTCAAGGAATTTGGCTACAAAAAGATAACCAGGAAAATTGAGACCTCATTTTGGGATAAATTTTACCAGTTTAGAATAGAAGGCCAAGAGAAAATTGAAGTAGAAAAATCAAGTAATTTTTAAAACTGATTTAAACAGAAGGTTTTTCTCTTTGAAATTGCTATCTGGACCCAGAAACTGGTGTTTCTGTAGAAAATACTGATTTTATAGAATGGAAGAGGACAGAACAGAGTTGACTACATCTATCTGAAGAGCTCTCACAAAAATAAATATGAATGTGTACTGATACATTCAAAGGATAACCATATTTTGAAGTTTATGATGGGGCAAAAAGTAATTCTGAAGTCTTGTAATTAAATGAAAAATTGATATTAATCAAGAGAATAAATCCCTAAGATTTCTGAATATAAGCTTCTTTATTATTTAACCTACACCTTGGGGAACAGCCCTGGGGTTCCTCCTCAGTGGAGTTTAGGGCAGGATTCATCTGATCCTAAAGGAACCATCTACAATGGATGAGATAAATCACACCCTAAAAAATCCTTACACCTCTCTACTATTTCTAAAGGAATGTTAGCCTGATGCCTGCCAGCAGCTTGTATCTATACTACAGATATCTAAAATAAAATTGGATAAATCCTAGCTAGAATTTACCTTTCCTCCTTCTTAAAGCAGCAGCAGAATTGTGGCCCATCCAACTCAGTATATGCATGCATGAAAAATTAATTGGGCAGTGATGGGCCTCAGAAATTGGGGGTTTGTTGCAAAATTTCAATGGTTCCTTTAAAAAAATCCATTCCCTTTGCTCCTCCTGCTTCAGAGACTGGGATGAGTGAGACACTGCTGTGTTCCTGGCCACCTGAAAAATTCTGTGTTTTACATGATTCTATCATATTAAGAGATTCATCCTAGCTCCTTTAAATATCTATCTTAAAATATGAAGAGTTATCTGGTGGAATTCACCTTTACCCAGAACTCACTGGCTGAGAGAAATTATAACCTGAATAATATTCCTTAACTTTTAGAGGCATGAATTAAATGGGATGAACCCAGGAGCACAGTGTATAAATGGTTGAGCTTTGGGGTTTTTTTCAGTGCAATAAGGTGTCAGACATAGCTGAGAGCCTTAAAATATAATTAAAACACCCTCACTATTAAATCACTGACCTAATTTAAAGAGCTGCATAGGGACCATGTGTGTTTTGTTCCACACTTACTCCGAGGCTGAGATTTGCTGTGCCCAAGGGTGCCACAAGAAATGTGAAAGGAGTGAAAAGAGCCACTAAATATGAATCCAGACTGCAGTGACACAAGAAATCAAAATGTCAAGAAACAGGCATGATGGAAATAGGAAAAAAAAAAAAAAAAAAAGCAGGATGAGTCAGTCCCCAAGGTGAAAGAATTCAGCCAGATTAATCAATGAAGTAAAAGAAAAAAACAAACAAACAAAAAGAACCCCAAACTGGAATAGTCAGATTATTCCTATAACATAAAACCAGACATGAAAAAAATGCAGTAACATTTATTGTGACTGAAAGAAAAGGTTAAAAATGAGCCATAAGGAAATTATGACATTGTCTGCATTGCCAAACCTGGAAGTTTTATTGCAAGTCTAAGCCTTGGTATCTGTTTTTTTATAAATCTTATATCTTGGTGGTTACACAGAACTTTCTGAATAATTCTGGAAAGAAAACAAAACAAAAAAACCACTACACAATTTCACAAAGGAGATGACCAAAAAAAAAAAAAAAAGGAGTAACCAGGTTGCTAAACAAAACTAAAAACTTCCACCCAGCAGGAAATTCTAATATTTCAAAAATGGTTTTTTGTGTTGAAATAGGTCAGTACCAAAGTCTAGAGACTTCTCCTGTGGAATAAGAAGTTTGGGCCATAAAATTGTCTTCAGAACAAGAAAGTGACAAACTGGGAGGATGAGCCAGGTCCCTATCAGAGCTATAATCCTACAGCTCTATAGCCAGGCCATAACCCTACCCAAAGGGGTAAAAGGAAAAACAAGGCACCACATCACAATATGAGGCACAAACTACTAAAGTCCATGGCCTTTAAATATCAGAAAAGTTAAAAATTCCCTGAAGTGTTTAGGCTGGTGAAAACTGGTTTGCAATCTCCTCTACCCAGACTATAATAAAAATTTTTCAGTAGCACTGATATTTCCCCATAGGAAACTGAAATTTCACATAACTTGTATTAAACCTGAAAAAACATCTGGAAGTTGCCTTGGAAATAATCATGTGCTTATTTTAAATACACTAACTTTCATTAGGCTCTTCAAATATTAGTGACTGAGATGTTTTCCAATGCACTAAATTGAAAAAAATATCCTTGAATCCATGCAAAAGATCAAGTTGTGAGTAAATAAATGGTCCTTTAGCCAAGAAAGGAAAAAGAACTATTGAACAGTTAAAACTTTTTACTATCCAGAAATACTGAAATATAAAAAAAGAAATGCCAAAGCAGGAGAAATACTGAAATAAAATTAGCATAAATCTGCAGCATTACCCCAATTGACACCATCTGAAGAGTGGGATTATTTTCATTTAGGGTAACCTGGCACACAAGCCTCACATATTACACCAAATTCCTCCCTTCCAAAAAGGATCCCAACCTGTAGCCCTGAATTTTCAGGTTAGATTTCTGTTTCCAGCATGAATTCAGTGTAGGATTTCCAGTGGTATCTGGTACAAATCTTCCTCTGCCCCTTGGTGATGGCTCCAAGTGGTGGATCTGAGTCACTTTTTGGCTTGCTCCATTCTGAGGTCAGGAACAAAAGCATCATTGCCCTGGGAGAAAGGTAATCTCAGACCTATCCTGATAAAATCTATCCTCATTATTTTTATTTAGAGGGCTTTGAGAGTTCAAAGTGAAGTCCTTAACATCTCACTGGACAATGTGGATGGAGAGCTCAAGTTCTTCTACAATTTCTCCACACCCAGGTCTCAGTGATCTGAGTTCCATGTTGGGAATTCTTCTTCGAGTTGTTTAGAAAGAACACTTGGGGTGCTTGTTCTCTTTTACAGATGGCTTCTAAGGGCTGTAGAATGAAATAAATTTATTGAATTACTCACTACAGCTGGAGACCATCCATCCCTGGGCTCTGCCCTCTCTGATAATTCATGCAGTGTTCTCAGATTCATTGTGTGTCCCAAACGGCTGCAAATATCCACACTTTAACACTGAAATGAGGGCCAGATTCAAGCAGCTGAACCCTACCATAAGATGCAAGTCCAGAGGAGACCAGGAAAATGATCATTGGGCTGGAACACCTCCTCTGTTAAGACAGACTGAGAAAACTGGGGGTGTTCAGCCTGGAGAAGAGAAGGGGAGACCTTAGAGCATCTTCCAGTGCCTGAAGGGGCTCCAGAAAAGCTGGGAAGGGATTTTGGACAAAGGTCTGGAGTGACAGGGTGAGGGAGAAGTGTTTCAAACTGGAAGAAGGGGGATTTAGGTTGGACATTAGGGAGAAATTCTTCGGTGTGAGGGTGGTGAGACCCTGGCCCAGGTTGTCCAGGGAGGTTGTGGCTGCCCCATCCCTGGAAGTTTCCAAGGTCAGGTTGGATGGGGCTTGGAGCAGCCTGGGCTGGTGGGAGGTGTCCCTGCCCATGGAGAGAGGTTGGAACAAGATGATCTTTAAGGTCCCTTCCAAACCAAACCATTCTATGATGCTCTGAAGTTAAAACTTCTATCATCATCACTTGCCCACACTGTCAGCACAGTCTAGAAATGTTTTAGTCCACAAGAGCACAAAGCCACTTCAAGCCCTGTGTCATGACTCCCACTTTATCTTTATATGTCTTGGATGTCTCCTGACAGAACACTGCATACTTCTGTTTAGAAAAATCCCACTTAAAGTGCCCAAATTCTGGGCAAGATACAGCCAATGGAGTCTAGGGAGGTGTAAATAAGGCCAAGTAAGTAGCATCAATTACTTTTCCTACAGTAAAAGCATCCATGGCCATTTGAGGTGCCCAAGTATAGCAGAGATACCTGAATCCCATGGTTAGATTTGTCACAGGACTTGTAGGAAACCTAAACTCATGCCAGCCTCCAGAATCCAAGGGCAGAAGATACCTGTGATTGGACAACTGAAAGAACATCCAGATAACTAATAAAAAAATGAACTGAAGAATTCTCTAGGCTTTGTAACTGCTTGATGACACCCACATTTCTTTTGTCTTTAACCTCAATCTCAGCTCAGGCAGGGAGCCCTAAGATGCCTTCTCACAAAATTCCCCATGAAGAGCAACCAGGACCCTCTAGCTACACCTGCACACTTTTTTTCAAGTCTTTCTGTGCATTCCTTGGGGAAAATCACCCTGATCCCTGAGGAGAAGAATTGGACTTTTCAAACCTGTTTCTCTCCGAGAGCATCAGGCCACAGGATGGAGACAGATTCTGGGTCCCATGGTGGAGACTTGGTTGTGTTCACATCATGAGGAAAGGCCTTTTGTGGAGCATTGCAGCTGGGGAAGGCACTTTCCAAATAAAACAGCTCCCTGTCTGCTTCCTTCCCATAGCCTCACTCCAA
Source organism: Heliangelus exortis (assembly GCF_036169615.1). Taxonomy (NCBI): domain Eukaryota; kingdom Metazoa; phylum Chordata; class Aves; order Apodiformes; family Trochilidae; genus Heliangelus; species Heliangelus exortis. Next base: position 2,600,540 of record NC_092423.1, read on the forward strand.
ACGCCCAGGCACAGCTGGCTGGCAAAGCTCAGAGCTCCCTGACCAGCTGTGACCAACACCAAGTCCTGGAAGGTCTTGGCAAATGTGAATAAAGTGGATGCAGGTGGAATTGAGGGGGCATTTGAAACAAGAACTTGTTGAACGAGGCTCACACAGCTTATTGTGGACACGTGAAAATACTTCAAGGAGATCCTTCTTTATAATTTTTGTATTTTATTTTTTTAAATTTGAGTAAAAGCAGTTTGCTCTCTGCCCCCTCCTCATGTGCACAGCCCGATGTCAGCCTGATTAATAATGTCAGCAGAGGATATGAACTCAGAGTAAAGGTTTTTCTCTTGGCCTGGGATAAGGCTGAGGTTCTTCTGCTGCAGTCTGCATGAAGGTTTTGGCTCTCTCTGCCAGCACCCAGCTGGCTCTGCTGGGTGATGTTACTTTCCTTCTTAGTGGGTGGCTCCAAGTGTCAGACCAGGGTGGAATCAAGGCCTTGGAATAAATGCCAAAGATTTCTTTGAGCTGAGATGAGCTCAGAGCAGTTTGATTTGAAATGGGGGAGGAGCAGAAGGTGACTGTGATGTAACACAACCTCTCTTTGTCAACCTGGAGCACCCAAATGATTTTATGCATTGCAATGAAAATTGTCCTCCCTGCAACCTGTAGAACCAGCTTTGTCCAGTTCTTTTCCCACCTCTCTTTCCACCAACTTTTTTCTCCATCTTCCTCGCCCTCCCCCATCATCTCCATCTCAGCATCCTGTCCCATCACTGGGTTATTTTCAAGATTCTTCACCAGACAAAGATGAGGATGTGGCCTTGATTCAGTCACCCAGGCATGGGTGTCTGGATTCCTTTGAGACACACCAGGTATTTTAAGAACTTATTTACACCTGGCAGGTTTGACACCAGCCAGAGGACACTCTGAGCCATTTTAAAAGGCATTAGATACCTGTCATGGAGAGTTGGATTGGGTGCCCTTCACATATTCAGTACCCTGAAGCTTAATTTCTGTTCCTGGGAGAAACTGCTGGCTAACTAGCTGGATGTCACAGCAATAGATATCTGCAACCAGTAATTCACTCTGAGAGGAAAATGAGAGTCTTAACCAATGGAATTTTCCATCTGTCCATCTGTCAGTCTGAAGGAAAAGACCAAATAACAAAATGACATGCCAAGGCTTTCCATATAATTGGTAGCAACCTCGTAAAACTCTGTTCAAACTGTCTTTTTTTGTTGTTTTTATTTCTAATTCCCTGTGCGTTAGCTTTGCAGAAAATTCCATTTGTTCCCCCTTGTCTCTTTCATGATATCTCAGATATCAACCCTTCAAACCCTCTTTGCCTGGGTTTCCCATTCTCCTATCCTTACTAATTTAAGAGTAACCCTACTTCTTTCAGCTCTGATCCACCAAACCACTTAAGAAAGCCCTAAATCCTCACAAAGTTCTTGTGTCTGCCTACGGTGTTTAACAGGGATGGCTTAAGGCACATTACACAAAGGAAAATTCAGGCTGAAAAATTACATTTAATTGATGATGGAGAAAGGAAATTCCTCAGGGTCAAGTCTGTCTTTTATTCTGTGAGGACAGCACCATCATTATAATGTCTGCAGCCTCACAACAACATGAAGAGTGAAACCTTCTTCTTACATTTCAGAGACTGGAAAATATCATGCAGAAGGATATCTGCTACCCATTGATGGGCAGCATGTTCTCTGCTCTGTGGTTTGGGGAGAGTTTTACATTTCTTCCTTTTGTGGGTCAATTTTTCTAGCAATTCAGTTCCATCAATCTTGCTGTTTATAGGGTTTATCCCAGGCTGACTGCAGGCCATATTCAGTTTGGTGCTTTTCTCCCTTGTGTGATCCCTTCTCTCTGGGCACTTTTCAATGCTCTAAGGAAGGACACAAATTTATGCATTTCTTCAGGAAGATGAATACAGTCCCCAGGTGTTGACTGCTCACTGCAAATAAATGAATGTGACAATGAAAATTCTGCCAGGCAGTGAAATTTGGGATAAATATAGTATTTTTTTTTTCCCCACTGAATAACTGATAGTATCATGAATGAGCAGACAGGTGGTAGTATTGTTGACTTTTTTGCTTCATTTTTTTGGAACCCTCAATAACTTTTTATTTGGGTTTTGTTTTTTTTTTTTTTTGGCATCCATTTTGATCCAAAACACCCAAGTCAGTTTGGTTCAAACCCCCTCCAGGAATGCCTGCATCCCCATATTAACTTAACTTTGCTTATTAGTTCATACCTCTGCACAGTGAGGGCTCAGGCTTTCATCTCAGCTGTTCTGCTTCCTCATTATAGGGGGATTAATCAAATCACATCAGCAAATGGATCTGTGCTGCTGGCCCTCAGTAGTGTCAAACCTTCAGATGGAAGATTTTGAGGATGTGAGTCTGAGTCAGAAGACTTGCTCCTTGAACAAGAATTAACTGAAGTTGTGTGAAACTTGGCAGCTCAAAATCTCAGGTTGGGCAAAGCTGAAATAAAAAAGAAAGGAGAAAACTGAAAAAAAATAAATAAGTAAAGAGAGTGCGAGAGAAAGAAAGAGAGAAAGAGAGGGAGGGAGGAAGAAAGAGAGAGAGAAAGAAAGAGAGGAAGAGAGGGAGGGAGGAAGGAAGGAAGAGAGGAAGAGAGAAAGGAAGGAAGGAAGGAAGGAAGGAAGGAAGGAAGGAAGGAAGGAAGGAAGGAAGGAAGGAAGGAAGGAAGGAAGGAAGGAAGGAAGGAAGGAAGGAAGGAAGGAAGGAAGGAAGGAAGGAAGGAAGGAAGGAAGGAAGGAAGGAAGGAAGGAAGGAAGGAAGGAAGGAAGGAAGGAAGGAAGGAAGGAAGGAAGGAAGGAAGGAAGGAAGGAAGGAAGGAAGGAAGGAAGGAAGGAAGGAAGGAAGGAAGGAAGGAAGGAAGGAAGGAAGGAAGAAAAAGAAAGAAGGAAAGAAAGGAAAGAAAGGAAAGAAAGGAAGAAAGGAAGAAAAAAGGAAAGAAGGAAAGAAAGAAAGAAAAGGAAAGAAAGAAAGAAAGAAAGAAAGAAAGAAAGAAAGAAAAGGAAAGAAAGAAAGAAAGAAAGAAAGAAAGAAAGAAAGAAAGAAAGAAAGAAAGAAAGAAAGAAAGAAAGAAAGAAAGAAAGAAAGAAAGAAAGAAAGAAAGAAAGAAAGAAAGAAAGAAAGAAAGAAAGTCAGTCATGCTTCTGTTTTCATTTCTGCAGTTTCTCAGAGATTCTGTCTTTGGTGAACACACAAGAAAGGGCCTCCTGGCTTTGAATTATACTTCACAAGTCACAGATATGTTTTTAGAGGAAGGAAACTTCATTACCAACCTATTGGTTGTGTTCTGTAAATGTCAGCAACATTCTGGATGTGCCAGAGATTCTTGGGCAAATGCATTCATGTTTGTCTGTTGTGCCTGCAAAATGAGGTACAATTATTATTTCTTATTTCCTTTGATTGCAAGGCCCTTCAAGTTCTGAGTCCTAATTCTTATTTTGAATGAGTGCATTATTGAAGACTGAGAAATCTGTGTATCTCAAGCATGTCATAGAAAGGTCCCTCCTGCAGAGCTAAAAAAGAAAATGAACTTTGACCCAAACACAGTCTCAGTTTGCTCCATTTGAAAATCCTCTGACTTTTTGTTGTCAAATTACTGTCAAATTTTTATTGCCTTGTGAAAACCACAGAGATTATTGTGTCCAGTTCTGGAGTCCCCAACAGCAGAAGGACACAGAGCTCCTGGAAGGTGTCCAGAGCAGAGCCACTGAAATGCTCAGAGGGCTGAGCAGCTCCCTGGGAAGCCAGGCTGAGGGATTGGGGTTGTTCAGCCTGGAGAAGAGGAGGCTCCCAGGTGAGCTCAGAGCAACCTTCCAATATCTGAAGGGGCTCCAAGAAAGCTGGGGGAGGGCTTTGGACACGGGGGGGTAGGGAGAGGACAAGGGAAATGGGTTAAAACTTAAAGAGGGGAGATTTAAGACATAAGGAAGAAGTTCTTTGATGGTGATGATGCTCTGGCCCAGGTTGCCCAAGGAATTTGTGTCTGCCCCAGCCCTGGAAGTGTTCCAGGCCAGGTTGGATGGGGCTTGGATCAACCTGGGCTGGGGGAGGTGTCCCTGCCCATGCAGGGGTGTTGGAATAAGATGATCTTTAAGGTCCCTTCCAACCCAAACCATTCTATCATTCTATGAAATTAGGCCAGGTATAACTTTGGTGACAATGTTTCTATGCAGGTGACTTTCCATGTGAAGAATGAATGTAATATTTACCCCTGAAATTCTGTGCCTGCTTGGGAACACCCAGAACACAGACAAGGAAAAGCTGTTCTGATAAAATCAACACTGCCTCAGTAGTCACACTGAACTTTCCATTTTTTCTGAAAGTTAAAAAATGGGACACAAGTAACTAGCTGTAACCTGAACCTGGACTTTTGCCTATCATTTCTTGGCCTTATGAGCAAGGAAAAAAAAATAATAAGGAAGAAAAACAGGGATTAGGAAGAAGTAGTTTTATTACTTTTATAAAGCCTCATGAGGCTCCCTCAGCTTGGAGAGCTTTCAAATGCTTTTCTGCAGCTCTCTCACAGACTGTAGCAACAAGTTGGAGATGCAGAAGGCTGGTAAATGGTGAGATGCTGGGATTTTTCCTACCTATTGGCTCAGGATGAGGTAACTCACCCCACTAAGAACAACATTGGCTTTTCTAGGTGGCCTCTGTCAAGCAGGACTGCAGCTCTCCCTCCTACCTCACGCTGAGTTTTATGTCCAAAGAATTAAAAGGGTGAACTTGACTCATTCCTCCAAGCTGGCATCCACCACCAGGGCTGGGGAGAACAAAACCCCATCAGTCTCAGGGCTGGGTGCTGATAGCAAAGGAGCAGCCACCACCTCAGCCCTGCTTGTGAAACCTCAGGTTTTCTCATTGCTCTTGTGTTTCTATTACCACCAGCCCCACTTTCCCCTTCCCCCTCCACAGCTCTTGGTTTTAAATGACTCTTTTTGAGCAAGAGAGAGACTCCTGTTCACTGCCTTGACAAGCCCCAGGAGTTTTACTAAGTCATTCCACCAGTGTCACCCCACGTGGGTGGCCTTGAGACACAACCAGCCACAGCAGGCAACGTGCATCAGGGAATGGGCTTCAGAATCCACCTTTTTTTCCTTAATTTTCCTTTTTCCTCTGCCACTCTGGGCCCCTTCTGCTGGCCCAAGCCCTAGCAAAATTACTGTGTGTCTTTGGACCATACCCCTGGGCACAGCACCAGCATTCTCTTGCTCTCTCATTTCATCTGCATCCCTCTTCTGGCTGGAGTTTTAATCCAGAGGGTAGGGATGGGAGGCTGTGGCTTTGAATTCTTTGGCTTCTTTATCCTCCTGCCTGGAAACCTCTTGCTAGTGCATCTCGTGTCTTGTCTCTCCTGTTGTAAAATGACAGAAGCAAAGGCTGGAGCTCTGCTGGGCCAAAGGAGGAAGAGAGCACACGGATCAGCATCTCTGAAATATCTCCTGAAAAAGGAGATATTTCACAGGGGCATGTGGATAAAGGAGATATCACACAGGGCATGGCTCACAGCAACAGTTTGGGATCTCTGACCCAGTTAAATTAGTGACAACTGGCTCCTGAAAGCCATGTTCAGTTCCAATTGCAATAGTCACTCTCTCTCAGTGTTTTCTTTAATTAGGAGTCTGTGGAGACTTCATTAAAGTGGGAAGCAGGATGGTGAAGCTGAATCCAGACCTTTCTTTAAGGAAAACAGGATGGGGCTGTGAGGACCTAAAGATGACCATGAATGACTCCTGTTCTGGGGTCCATTTTCTATCCATCATCAGAAATCTTCACTCTCTGATGTTAGCACAGAGCAATATTCTCAGGTCTTGCACTCTATTAATAATGCAGCCTGTGGTTATTTTGAGGAATTCTTAGTGCTTTGCCTGCACCTCTCATTTTTCTCATCTTGTACTGATCAAAACTTCTCCATAATTCTTCATATTTCATAGCTGCTTAGCAAGTGTCCCAGTTTATGGCATCGCTGAAACATCCAATCACCACAGACTCCCTAAGACTCATTTAGAATAATATGAAATTATTTAATCAGCTTCAACATGCCAGGAAAGCAATACCCTGTCAGAGGGTAAAATCCATGCTGCCAGATGTCAAGAGGCTGTGGATTTAGAATATAGTAAAACTTTTACAACCAAACCCTGGAGCCAAATTCCTCCCATCATTAGATTTTTAAGGAAACAAGCAGCAGTCAACTCTGAGGCACAGATTTATTCAGAAGAAGTGTAAAATAGATAAATACATTAATAAACCCCGGGCATTTATTAGCCTCAGGAATATTCTGGACACAACACCCTGGAGAGCATTAAAGGAGAATCTGTTCTATTTCACATCCTGAAACAAGAGGACATTAAAAATCCCTCAGGACTGTGATGTTCTAAGCAAAAGAGATGGGTCAAGGTGGATTCTTTCTTCTGGGGAACAAACAAAGGTACATCATAGAATCATAGAATCCTAGGGGTTGGAAGGGACCTCGAAAGATCATCTAGTCCAACCCCCCCTGCCAGAGCAGGGCCCCCTAGAGTACATCGCCTAGGAACGTGTCCAGGTGGGTTTTGAATGTCTCCAGTGAAGGAGACTCCACAACCCCCCTGGGCAGCCTGTTCCAGGGCTCCGTCACCCTTACAGTAAAAAAATTTTTTCTGATATTCAACTTGAACCTCCTATGCTCCAATTTACACCCATTACCCCTTGTCCTATCACTGGTCACCACTGAGAAAAGCCTAACTCCATCTCCCTGACACTCACCCCTTACATATTTGAAAACATTGATGAGGTCACCTCTCAGTCTCCTTTTCTCCAAACTAAAGAGACCCAGCTCCCTCAGCCTTTCCTCATAAGGGAGATGTTCCACTCCCTTAATCATCTCAGTAGCTCTGCGCTGGACTCTTTCAAGCACTTCCCTGTCCTTCTTGAACTGAGGGGCCCAGAACTGGACACAATACTCCAGGTGTGGCCTCACCAATGCAGAATAGAGGGGGAGGAGAACCTCTCTTGACCTACTAACCACACCCTTTCTAATGCACCCCAGGATGCCATTGGCCTTCTTGGCCACAAGGGCACATTGCTGGCTCATGGTCATCTTCTTGTCTACCAGGACCCCCAGGTCTCTTTCACCTACACTGCTCTCCAGCAGCTCAGCCCCCAACCTATACTGGGACATCGTGTTGTTCTTCCCCAAATGCAAAACTCTACACTTCCCCTTGTTGAATTTCATCTTGTTCCTCCCTGCCCAACTCTCCAGCCTGTCTAAGTCTCTCTGAATGGCAGCACAGCCTTCTGGTGTGTCAGCCACTCCTCCCAGCTCAGTGTCATCAGCAAACTTGCTGAGGGTACATTCTATACCCTCATCCAAGTCGTTGATGAAGATATTGAACAACACCGGTCCCAGTACCGACCCCTGAGGGACTCCACTGGTCACACACCTCCAACCAGATTCTGCCCCATTGACTACAACTCTCTGACTCCTTCCTTTCAACCAGTTCCTGATCCACCTCACTACCTGATCACCAAACCCATACTTGATCAACTTATCTACAAGGATGCTGTGATCATGCTGCTCTAAAACTTCCAGTCACTAAAAAATACTTTACCTGTGCATGAGAGTCCCATCCCATGAATCCTCCCACAGGAACAGAGAAAGCAGACCAGTCCCAGAAGAAATATTATGTTCATCTAAGAGATAAGAATAGAAGCAGAAATAAATCTGATGAGTTGACTAAGAGACTGGATGAGATTAGATAAAATAAAATAACAAAGCTGTAGATTACACTTACACATAGAATTATAGAATCATAGAATCAATCATAGAGTCATAGAATGGGCTGGGTTGAAAGGGACCTTAAAGACCATCTAGTTCCAACCCCCCTGCATGGGCAGGAACAACTACCATCTACTACTACTACTACTACTACTACTACTACTACTACTACTACTACTACTGATACTATCTGTATATACTGTCTAAACCCATGCCCCCTAAATCTGAACATCAATTTGACCTTCCCTGTAGAGGCTGAGATGACCTTTTTTCCTTTGGTAGTAAAGGAGCTGCAGAATTAGGAGAGAAAAAACAACTTTATAGGTCTTTGGGTGAAAACATGGCATATTTTTGAGACATGTCATAATAGTAAAGACAATGACCCTTAATATTCCATCATGCTTGAAAAGGATTTGGAATTGGATTCATTTGATAATACAATTAATGGTATTTTATGGAAAAAAGCTTTTTCATTTTTCTGAGTTCTGTGTACATACACATTATACACAAGTATACACACATATATTCCTTCTTTTAGAATATGTCAGTGTAATCCCCTTACTCTGCCCTCATGGGCCATGTTAGCTGGACTTGTGATCTTGCTCTGTTCCTCTGAACTCTGAAGAGTTGGTTCACCTTGTTCTTGAAACCCAGTGGCCAACACTGAATTCAGCAGCTGTCTGAGACCTTCACACCTCCTTCCCTCCCAAGTAAAACTGTAGCTGACCAGTGCACAGCAAAATCCTGTAAGTTTGTTGATGACCACAACATGCTTTAAGAAGACCAACAATCTCATTTGCAGTGATTTGATTATGTTTATTAATACCTGTGAATACAACTATTTCACATTCTGGTGTTTGGTCAGAATAAAACATTTCCTTCAAAGTGATTTCCATCTATAAGGTGCCTCAAAATTAATCCTAATCATTTCATGACCTGAAAAGCAATCCCATTCTCAAATGGTTTCGCTCGCTCAGAGCCTTGTGAGACATGACCCTAACAACCAAATCAATTAACTGCATAACTATTTAATTATAGAAGTGTAAAAGTCACTGAAAACTTGGGATTGTAGTGCCTGCACGAGGGTAACCCTGTGTTTATGCACTTGCTAAATGAAGTCTTTAGTTCAATTCATAACCCATAAGAGGAAAATCTTTTCTCATCCATGGCTAATGGAAGCATCAGTGTGGATGTGTGAATGAGGAGGTGCATACCTGTGCACAGCACCAAGGAGAGGGGAAACGAGTGCTCATTTCACTTGTCAGCTCCACCACGTTAAATATTAATATTCATTTCACTTTCTTTTCCACTGAGGCAGAACTTACCTCTGGATTCCTTTACCACCACTTTATTATTTTGTTTAACTTTCAGTACACTCTCAACAATGATTTGCTGATGGGGCTCTCAGATGGAATGAAATTAAATAAAATCAGCTCCCAGTAAAGGAGGCTGAGGGATTTTTTTTTCCCAGTGAAAAATAGAATTCTATTTTTTTTCAAGTAACTTCATCTCCTCTTGTCTTTTGTGGGCTCTCAAATACCTTTGTGTACAGCCCTGAATGTATTTTCATGTATTTCCCTGTGACTAAGGAAATCCTAAAGGCAGAGTGTGTGTGTACCAAAATCACATTATTGTTCTGGAATGGTCAGATACCAATGGGAAAAGTTAAAAAGAACAAAACATATAGATTTATAGGGCAGGCTTGGGGTACTGCAGCATCCTAAAGAAGTCTTGAGCACTCCTAAGTGCAACAGAAGTCAAAGAAAACTTCTTCAAATAAATAAATAATGTGGGATTTATCTGTCTTAGTCCCTCTGGAGGGTAATTCCTCTTATCCCAAGATATTCATCTAAGACATATTAGAAGAAGCACTTCTGAATGTGCTTGTTTTTCCCTGCTGATTTGGAGCAAATGAGTAGCTCAGAGCAAGAAATTACTTTTAGGCAGATAAAGTTGAATGAAATTAATAAGGTATAAATGCTTAAAACGTTGCCAAAACAAGCACTCAGAGCTCAGCCCGATCACCAAATTAACTGGATACTTTTCATGTTAATCTTAATTTATTTATCTTATTCCCAGTAGTAAAATATGGGTAATGTTCCTATCTCAGTGACAGGATATTCTGAAGAGGATTAACACTGGAAAACAGGGAAGGGAAGGGAAGGGAAGGGAGGGGAAGGGAAGGGAAGGGAAGGGAAGGGAAAGGAAGGGAAGGGAAGGGAAGGGAAGGGAAGGGAAGGGAAGGGAAGGGAAGGGAAGGGAAGGGAAGGGAAGGGAAGGGAAGGGAAGGGAAGGGAAGGGAAGGGAAGGGAAGGGAAGGGAAGGGAAGGGAAGGGAAGGGAAGGGAAGGGAAGGGAAGGGAAGGGAAGGGAAGGGAAGGGAAGGGAAGGGAAGGGAAGGGAAGGGAAGGGAAGGAAAGGAAAGGAAAGGAAAGGAAAGGAAAGGAAAGGAAAGGAAAGGAAAGGAAAGGAAAGGAAAGGAAAGGAAAGGAAAGGAAAGGAAAGGAAAGGAAAGGAAAGGAAAGGAAAGGAAAGGAAAGGAAAGGAAAGGAAAGGAAAGGAAAGGAAAGGAAAGGAAAGGAAAGGAAAGGAAAGGAAAGGAAAGGAAAGGAAAGGAAAGGAAAGGAAAGGAAAGGAAAATATCCAAGAGGAAACAAACAGTTCTGTCTTTAAAACAGCCTTTGAACTCTGGGTAGAAAATATGTCCTGGCAGCAACTACTATGCAATAAAACTAAAATTTTATAACAACTTGCTGCTGCTATCTGGGCATGGTTCTCACCAGGGGAGGTTCCACTTAAACACAGTAGTCCACCGTGTAATTAAGTTGCAAGATAATATGTAATAAAAGGGAGAAAGGTAAGGTTTCACAAGCAGATTTTAGTGTAGTTTATCTCAGTTACTGAGAAATTCACTTTGTACCTGCAGTGCCACAGATACTTTTTCCATATAGATTTTCACCCATGTGTTTCCCTGTGTGTAGTAGGAATATATAGATGAACAGAGAAGCAATAAAATAGTTTGAACTCTTTTGGCTTCTGGAAGCTTTCCCTTCTTTCCAGGGAATAAAATGCTAAAAGTGTCCCACTTTCCAAAATGAGCAAAATAATAACAATAAAATGTTATAAATTCAGCTCTGTTTAGATGTCTTCAAAAGAATGGCTCCTAATTAGTGAAAGAGGATCAGTGTACCTCAAAGTTCTGGTCATTTTCAGCATAGATTCAGGATTCTGAGACCCCCATTTTATAGTTACACATAAATATGCATATTTACTGTTAGTGTGTGTGTATATAAATATATATATGTTCAGGTTCATATATATAAGGCCTGGAATTCCCAAGTGAACGTGACTTACCCCATCCCCCAAATCCTAGGAATAAAGATTCCTAATAAACCAGAGAATTAATAGCAAGATTTTCACCCATGTATTTCCCTGTGTGTAGTAGGAATATATAGATGAACAGAGAAGCAATAAAATAGTTTGAACTCTTTTGGCTTCTGGAAGCTTTCCCTTCTTTCCAGGGAATAAAACGCTAAAAGTGTCCCACTTTCCAAAATGAGCAAAATAATAACAATAAAATGTTATAAATTCAGCTGTGTTTAGATGTCTCCAAAAGAATGGCTTCCAATTAGTGAAACAGAATTGGTGCACCTCAAAGTTCTGGTCATTGTCAGCATAGATTCATGATTCTGAGACCCCCATTTTATAGTTACACATAAATATGCATATTTACTGTTAGTGTGTGTGTATATAAATACATATATGTTCAGGTTCATATATATAAGGCCTGGAATTCCCAAGTGAACATGACTTACCCCATCCCCCAAATCCTAGGAATAAAGATTCCTAATAAACCAGAGAATTAATAGCAAGATTTTCACCCATGTATTTCCCTGTGTGTAGTATGAATATATAGATGAACAGAGAAGCAATAAAATAATTTGAATCTTTTGGCTTCTGGAAGCTTTCCCTTCTTTCCAGGGAATAAAATGCTAAAAGTGTCCCACTTTCCAAAATGAGCAAAATAATAACAATAAAATGTTATAAATTCAGCTGTGTTTAGATGTCTTCAAAAGAATGGCTCCTAATTAGTGAAACAGAATTGGTGCACCTCAAAGTTCTGGTCATTGTCAGCATAGATTCATGATTCTGAGAACCCCATTTTATAGTTACACATAAATATGTGTATTTACTGTTAATGTGTGTATATAAATATATATATATATGTATATATATTATATATATCTATGTTCAGGTTCATATATATAAGGCCTGGAATTCTCAAGCGAACGTGACTTACCCCGTCCCCCAGATCCTAGGAATAAAGACTCCTAATAAACTAGAGAATTAATAGCAAGTGCCCTTATTGCCATGGAAACCCAGCCAAAACAAATAGGAGGAGATTCTGATTCCCAGAATTCACACATGCCAATACAATTATTTTGCAGGGTTACCCAGAGCCCCAGCCACCCTCTGTGTGCAACGTGCCTGTCCAGCACTGCTCTTCCCCTCCTTACACACCGTGTCAGCTCTTTCCTCCTTTTCAACCTCTGCTGAGGTAATATTGGTTGGAGTATTAATAATAGCAGCCTTCTAAATTTGGAGTTGAAGGGACAGGGGAGAAGACTGGGTGGGAACTGGGCGATTTCAGTTTGTTTTGTCCTGTTTCTATGCTCGGACGCGTTATTTGTCTGGGGCTGCCTGGGTGTTGCCATAGTGACCTTTGATAAATCCCTGCTATGGATGCTGTGAAATAGAAAGCCATGCCACATTTCAGGGAGTTTAAGTTCATGGAATAAAGCAAAAGTTGGGGGCTGGGACTTTCAAAGGTATATTGGTCATATTTAGTGCTCTCATCCTTTGGAATAAATGCTTAATTAAAAAACGTGTGCCCGCTAGCCTAGAAATTAATTCCATTTTTGAGAAGGTTATATGAGAAAGTTCCTAAAGTGCCCAAAGCAGTTGGCTGCATTTGATCAACCTGTATCATTTATATGTATTTAATATGGGGGGAAAAAAACTACCTTTGCCTCACTCTTACCACGCTTTGTATTTCTTATTTCAGGAGGGAAAAATGAACAGATTCAGATCATTCTTGCTTCCACTGCACCAGAATTCACTACTGGAACCAAAAAGAACTTTTCACTGTGTACCTGAGGCATGTGACAACAGCTCAAAGTGCTCTACCTCCATTCAGCAAACATCAGTCATGGTCATCTATAGTTTGGAAGGTACAGACTTCATTTTTGTACATGTGGCCACTTAAAAATTGGGCATTTAGTTCAAGCTGAGGACAAATGAACCATGAGCATTAATTAATTCTTCCAGAGATGACTTGTTCTACCTTGCTATATACCTAATCCAGGACAAAAGTCAGATATTTTTGAAGATAAATATCAGGTGCTGCAAATAAAGTGCAACTATGGTGGTTGTTAGCATCAGAAACATCCTACTCTATCCCTAAAAAATAAAGGAATAGTCAACTGCAGGGTGTTTTTAATCTTTGGGCCTTGGTTGAGAAGACTGATCAGCTCATGTTCATCCTGAATTTTTTTAGGAAAGTCACTGATGTACCTTTCTAAAGAGCTTTCTCATTCTGCACATATCACCACTCTAGAGGACAGTTTATCCCAGCAAGCAGAAACCACTGCCCAAGATGGGGTGAATGCTCCACATATCTCCACAGAAATGAGGCAGAACCTTGATTAACTTAGATTAAGTGCTGAGGGTAGAATTAATCTCCCTTAACCATAGCTATTTAAAATTTAAGCCCCTGCTTTAGGCCAGGTTTCCTACTTTTGTCACTGAAAGGTCACTTGAGAAGGCATCTCATGCCATCTATTTTAGATAACTACCTAAGGATGGATTAACTCAAGGGAGAGGTCTGTGGCACCAGAGGAAATTTTGGGTAATGATCTCCTGATCAAAGGCTAACACTAGTGTAATTTTTTTTCTCTTTACTTCTATTATTAGCTATATCCACTGAAGGACAAAATATTTCCAAGATACATCATGAAAATATTCATATAAAATATACATATATGAAAATATTTCTCCAACCAGAAAATATTCACAAACTGCAGCTGTAGGAACCTCCTTCCAATCCAGCACCTTGTACCTCCACTAATTTTTAAATTTCTGATACATCCCAACTTCCTTTAACACCTGTAAATCCTCTTAGATCTAACACAGATTCTATGATTCCATGAAATAATGGATTTCCAGTGGATTATTTGGCAGCTTGCTAAGTTAATTGTTGGATTTGATGATCTTCAAGGTCTTTTCCAACCAAAACTGTTCTATGCTTCTCTGATTCTATGAATAATTTAGAGATCAAATCACAGAATTATCAGTTGGAAAAGGCCTCTGAGACCACCATGTTAAACTGTCTATATCTTCCCCCATCAATAAAATATATATATCAATATTTGTATCACACCACTAGAGCATATCCTGAGGTGCCTCCTCAACACATTTTTAAAATACTTCCAGAATCATAGAATGGTTGATGAATCCACCACCTGGGCAGCCCATTCCAATCCCTGACTGCTCTCTCAGGAAAGAAATCCTTCCTCAGATTTGGTCTAAACCTCCCCTGGGGCAACTTCAGCCCATTCCCTAGGGTCCTCTCATTGTTACCTGGGGAGAAGAGGCCAACACCTACAACCTACTCTCCTTTCAGGGAGATGTAAAGAGCAATAAGGTCTCCTCTCAGCCTCCTCTTCTCCAAACTGAACATTCCCAAGCCCCTCATTCTCCAGACCCTTCCCCACTTGGTTCCCCTTCTCTGAACTCCCTCCACCAGTTGACTTTTGAGCTCTTCTATGAAGAAGCCTCCAGGTGAAGCAGCATTTAAGGGACAGAAGCCAACCCCAGGTCCTTCCATCCTGTTTTGTGATTGGTCAGGTGTCAAAATAGACCATGGCCACGTTCTTTCCTTCTCTTCAAAGTTGGGCTACCAGAACCAAGAAGCAGAGTGTTGTGTCTGGTTGACACCAGGTGGCCCACAAGCCACACACAGAAAGAGAGTGAAAGAGATGCAAACACTCACCAAGAGCTCTTGTAGGACCCTCTCTTAAACCTTGGAGAACCCATCTGTCAGAGCTCTGCGTGGTACTGCCAGGGATATTGCTCATTGCATGATTTGTACATATTTAGGCTTAGCCAACCTAAGCTGATTGCTTTAGGTACTTAAAATTGCTTTTGTGCCCTGAACACTTAACACTAAACCTCTTTTAATTTGCACCGTGCTACTCCGAGAGATCATATCCATTCTTCTGGTCAATCTAAACTCCCAAACTGGCAATCCTGACCTGCTTGGGTAATTTTTTTTAATAATATTTTTAAAAAAGGAATTTAATAAGGATTTGAGTTCCTTTATTGAGCTTTTATTGTCAAGTCTTGTAATTGAATCACTCTGCTGTGACAGCAGGGCTGAACCTGTTATTAGCAAATCCTATAAACAATGGGCTTGATCCCTTTATGAAAAAGCATTGTAAGGGGAATAGTTAATCTGGGCTAAAAAAAAAAAAAAAAAATGAAGTTCTGGCTGGAGAAAAGGGGGTTGAAATACAATTGCAGATTGCAAATATTTAAAACTGTTTCTGTGCTTCCCCATTCCAGCCCCCTCCTCCCTCCACTTCCCTTCTCCCACCACCCAGCTGCTCAAATCCTTTTTTGTCCTTTGTGCCCCAACCCTCTGAGGCAGAACTTGTTTGCAACAGGATCACTAGGGAGGAAATTTTGGCTACAGAGCAAATCCTCTCTGAGAAGGCCATGGTGCCCCTGTTTTCCTGGGTAACTTTGGATATTTGATGGCAAGTCACCACAGCTGGAAAACTGCAGACTCAACAGATACTTTAGGAGGGGATGGAGGATTATTCAAACTGCTGACATTTTAATTTGGACATCTCCATTGAAATAAGTAATTCTTTTGTGCCTTCCTTTTGTAGCTGGTAGGGTTCTAGTTAAAAGTAGAAATATTAGGTGAACTTCAGCTCACTCAAAAGTAGGAGACTACATGAATCAGCTGATGTTCCCTAATTACACTGTGCTTAAGCATAGTTTCCACTGGCTATAAAAGACTCAAGGACTAAGTCCTTGGCTGATGTCAACATGGTACTGGTAAAGAGGTGCTTGAACATAGAATTTTTGTTGGCATCAAGCTTTACACCAGTTACTTTGTCTCTTTGGCCTTCAATTTTTATGTAAAAATGGTTGAATTGTCCTTTCTCTTGGAACAACAGCAAAGCTTTCTGAGGTTCCAGGGCATAATCAAGGCACACAGGGTGTCAGACAAGTCCTGGGTCATAAAGTTGACATCATCAGCTTTGGAAGGGCTTCCCATTCCATTGTCTGACTTCTCTGTTCAGTTCATAATTTCTTTAGGGCAAAGTCTGTTTCTTATTGTGCATTTACACAGGTCACATCAGGAGCTGGATCTTGGTTGTGGTCACGTAGCAGCACTGCTGCAGCAAACATTAATCATAATAATATCTAATTGACTGTAATGATAATGGGGTTAAAGAAAAATTGGTTAATGCCTTATCATCAAAGTCCTAAACGTGAACTTTAACCCACAGTCTGCAGAAATCACTAGAATTGTCATGGAGCTTTTCATGGCTTTTAGTTCAGCTTCCACTGACCTTGTAATAACCAACACTAAACCCCTCATTTTTTTGCAGACATCAAATGTAAGGCTGGTTTCAGAGCTGGAGACCTAACAGGGGCAAACTGATGTTCAAATACAGAAGAAAGGAGATATCTGTGTGACTGATAGGCATGAAAATCAGAGAAAGAGGCAGAATTATGAAGAGCTTCATGAAGCTATGAGGTGAAGTTCCAGAACAGAGGTTGTTAGGTTTCTTTAGTCAGTAAGAAGACTCCCTTTGAGCAAACCACAAAAGCTGGAACAGAAAGCAAACAAATTTGGAAAGGTGGAGGCTTGGATGAGTGTTAAGAAGCTGGGTGAGAGCTGGAGACGTAATGAAGGCTGGTAGAAAGGACTAGGACCAGTAATGCAAAGTCAGATTTGGGGTTTGAAAAAAAAAAAATAAAATAAAAAAAAAAAATATATATACACACACACATATATATAATATTATATATATAAAATATAATATATAATATATAATTTTATATAGAATATATACTATATATATATGTAAATATAGTGGGCAGTATTCATATTTTTTCTTGATGCAGTTCTTGTGATATAGCAAAGAGCATGGGTTGTTTGAAGGCAAAAGTACCAAGGTCTGTAGAAAGTCTTTGGGAGCTGTGGACAGTGTGGAAAGGAAAAGAAAAAAAAATATAAAATAATGATAAACCAAATAGTTAGGGTTTACCCACACTAACTGGAGTTGGGGAAGGATTAAGGTTTGGGAAAGAATTACACAGGAGAAGGCAAAGAATTAGAGAACTGAAAGATGTGGTTGCAGTGGAGATCAGGGAAAAGGACAGACAAAAAAGTGTAGAGTAAGACCCAAACTTAGGCACAAACACTGCTAAGGACCAGGAATACATCTCAAGAAGTAACAAGTTGCAAAGACTGGCTGGAAAAAGCTTGAGACCCCATGAGACATCCAGTACCTCTTACTCTCCCTATCAGTGAGTGCTTCCAATAGGATTTGGGCATGGAAAAAGGGAAGAAAAAACTGCAGACTTCCACTACAGAAATAGAGTTGGTGGAGGAGATGTAGCTTCTCAGAGATGTAGAGCAGAAAGAAGATCAAGAGTCACAAGCTGCACTAATGGAAAACTGATTGGCTATAATTAAAAAAAAAATAAAAAATATCAAGAATCAATTAGACAAGAGCAAAATCTGACTTTAGATATAGCCCATTTTTGAGCAAGAGGTGGGACTAGGGACCTCTGAGGTCTTTCTTTAGACTAGAAATATTTATGATTCAGTGACATTATGAGAAATCACTGAGACTTTCAAAACCTCTAACTAAGCAATTTTCAGCTCTGCAGGATCAGCTTCCTGTTGATCTCTGGTTTGTACAAATCTGTTTGTTCTAAGAGGGTTTGTTGAAAACATACCCAGAGTGATTCGACTACACAAATGTGTATAGAGAGCTGGAAAAGAAGGGGGGGAAACAGAGTAAGAGAAACAAGTTTGTTGACCCTGTATATGGAGCCATTAAGTGGGAATAAATTGAAAACTTCCACTGATACCAGAGATTTTTGCTCTGAATTCTGCTTGTGTTTCAGTGAGCTGCTAATGACTATATGGAAAAAAAAATTGGCATCTCTCACTACGATGAGCTATTAATGACTGTATGGAGAAAAAAATTGGCAGCTCTCACCAGGATGAATTATCTCACTTGTAAATCACTGTCACCATTTCGAGTCGCAAAATACATATTTTAATAATATAAATCTTTGAGCACACACACACATGCCAGGCATTTTTCCTGTGCAATGCATAGAAAAAACAAACTAAACCAATTAGTTTAATGTGATGAAAGCTAAAAGTTGATCTGAGTGTTTCTATGGTCACAGACCTCTGTTTATAAGCTTGGTCTTCCCCCCGTAGTTAAAGAGGAGCCTGGTGACCAATAGGAAAGCAAGACCTCATTCTCCACATTCCATTAGCTTCATAATTCCACATAAAATGATGGGTTTAGTGCCATATGGTGAAGTCTGATATGAAGAAGAAAGGGGGGAAAATATATATACACACTTCTGCACACATCCATATGCATGCACACATATATATCTATGTATGTGTGAAATATTTGTGTATATATATATATTTTGCACATTATTAACCTGTCTGGCTTCTTTCAGGAAATGGCATACACTGATGAAGTGAAACAATTTTTTTTTTTTCAACTTTTGCAATGATTCTTCATGCTGTTAAGGTTTGCTTCAGTCTGCTTTTGGGGCTGAGATTTTTATTTTCAATTCAACTGCGTGGATAACTTCACTGCAATTCTAATTTTCTGGAGTCAGCCTGGAAACCACAAAGCAGAATTCTTTCCAGGAGCTCTGACTTTCAACACGTAACCTAAATAACAATACAGATTTTAGCTAATGGTCTAAACATCTTAAGTATTAAATGGGGGATAAATTTGTCGTGAGGTCAAGAGTTAAGGATTCTTAAATAAAAGAGTACTGAGAACGTGCGTGTGAAAGACAGAGGTAATTTGATTTCCATTCATCAATTTTCTTTTCAGATTACAGTTCCATTAGCAAAAATTCTCTGGGCTTATGGTATTACAGTTTCAAGTTTATCTTAAACCACAAGCTACAGAGGTCTTGGTGTTCATTTACTCAGCCTTCACCTGGTTCTTCTGACTCAATGTGAAAAGAAAATTTGAACTTTTTTAGGCAGAATAAGCCTGCTAAAAATGGTGACCTTATGCCCAATATTGCAGCAGTACCAGGGACCTCTCAACCAAAAAGATCCTCGTGGTGCTTTCTCAGATTGCAGAAAACCCAGTAAAAAGAAATTCTTTGCAACAGAGATAGAAAAAGAATAAGGACAAAGAGATTTTCTACTTAGAAGAAGGGGAACAAGGTGCAAAGCTACTTTTCTCAGGGTGAAATTAAGCATCTCTAAGCCTCAGTGCAGAGGATGTTTGAATACTGGTTCAATGAGCAAATAGTTTTTGACTAAATTATGAATGGTCTTGGCTGGAGATGAGGTAAAGTCAATCAAGTTGACAAAAAAGACCATTCCCTTTTTTGTGTTTCTCAGAAAAGTAATGTTGGCTTTTGGGTAAGGACAAATGAGCAGAACTACTTTAAATGCTTGATTGGTGATTGAACTTGGAAAATGAGTATTTTAGCAACTTTATTCAGAGTCCTGCAATGACCACAATGACCATTACTTGTACTTACTTTTTTTTTTTTTTTTTTTAATGAAATCTGATTCATATGCTCTACCTCTGAAGATAAAAATATTCACAATCTATGCCAATTTTGTTGTTTAGACCCCTTGGACATTAAGAGAGGGCTAAGCACCCCCAGGAGATGATTCTCCCCAGCTTCTAATAGGTATCTGGCATAACAATATTTGCTGTTTTCCAAATCTCTCAGAATATTCTGAATAAAAGGCTTCAAAACACAAAGGATTTCCTGGGAACCAAGTAAATTATACTTATTTTCAATGCCTCGTGTGTTTCAAATGAAACATTGAAAGAGAAAATTAGTCCCACCTCCTACAATGATCTGAATTCATTGTTTCTAAAACTTTAATTTCTATCAGAAGAGGAAGTCATTTTTTAAGTGGCAACAAACACTAAAAACATTTTCAGGCAATTATAGCAGGAAGTGATGGGAAAAATTCAATGAAGAAACACAGTCAAGAACATGGGAGCTGCATGGCTGAACTGATGCAGGATGGGACTTAAATGATGGAGAAGAAACTCCAAGAGTGAGATAAGAACATGAGGCTACTATGCTTTAAAAAGAAATATTTAAAACTCTGAACAGGCCTTGGCTACAATGCCAGATGTGATACCAGAAACACAAAGTTTCTCTTGTCCTTTCATTTGCCTCATTGTCTTGGTGGAGGAATTCTCTGGTTAGACATGGAAATAGTCAGGAACAAGAAGGAATCTGGTTAAAGTATCTGCTGGAGAGCAGAAGGACAGAACGAGGGAATGGAAAAATTCCTGAAGTAGTGTGCAAAGTAAATTAAACTGCAGGGGAGACTTTAATTAATCAAATGGGTTTGAATTGCAAAAGCAGCCAAACATATGCAAAACCTCTTCTGTGGGAAGAGAGGGATCAGACAGAGAAGGAATGGACCTGAATTTCAAAGCTGAGACTTTCTTTTCTGACTGTCCTATAAAATCTGGCTTGGCTAATAAGCATCTATGTGTTCAAACCAGGAGAAAGATTCACATATCTCAGAAAAAATAACAACAAAAAGGTGACTGGGATGAAAATCTGGGATGAAAATCCGGGATTTCACCAATCAGAGGAGAAAGTTTCTTGGCTCTTTTTTTTTTTTTTTTTTTTTTTTTTTTTTTTTTTTTTTTTTTGACTAAGCAGAGAGTAGGAGATGTGGAAGCAGCAGTCACAGTATATAATTAAATCCATCAGCACAGAGGAAGTGTTCAAAGAGCACAGCAGGGAGTTCATTTTCAGGATGCCCATGTGGGGCTGGCCTCAAGATGTTCTTGTTCTTACTGGAGATGGTGGCAGACAGCAACTGATGTTAATTTGAGCATAATGAGCTTTAAAAAGCACAAGACATTTGAAGAAAAATATTTCACTCTTGTTAAGTGAACAGCCCCAAAGACACTTCTCATAAGCAGGTGGTGGATGTCACAGACTTTTCTTTATTCCTAGGTTTGTGGTCACGTAGGCTTCCTGAACAACCACTGGAAAGAAACACATCTGCAGAGGATGTTTCATTTCACTCATATAGATACCTACTAGAAGCTGGGCAGAACAATATTCTGAGGGTGCTTAGCCCTCTATTAATGTCCAAGGAGTCCAAACAACAAAATTGGCATAGATTTTGAATATTTTTATCTTCAGAGGTAGAGCATATGAATCAGATTTCATTAAAAAAAAAGGAGTACAAGTAATGGTCATGGCAGGACTCTGAATAAAGTTGCTAAAATACTCATTTTCCAAGTTCCATAACCAATTAGGAATTTAAAGTAGTTCTGCTCATTTGTCCTTACCCAAAACCCAACATTACTTTTCTGAGACACACAAAAAAGGGAATGGTCTTTTTTGTCAACTTGATTGACTTTACCACATCTCCAGCCAAGAGCATTCATAATTTAGTCAAAAACTATTTGCTCGTTGAACCAGTATTCAAACATCCTCTGCACTGAGGCTTAGAGGTGCTTAATTTCACCCTGAGAAAAGTAGCTTTGCACCTTGTTTCCCTTCTTCTAAGTAGAAAATCTCTTTGTCCTTACTCTTTCTCTATCTCTGTTGCAAAGAATTTCTTTTTACTGGATGTTCTGCAATTTGAGAAAGCACCACGAGGATCTTTTTGGTTGAGAGGTCCCTGGTACTGCTGCAATATTGGGCATAAGGTCACCATTTTTAGCAGGCTTATTCTGCCTAAAAAAGTTCAAATTTTCTTTTCATATTGAGTCAGAAGAACCAGGTGAAGGCTGAGTAAATGAACACCAAGACCTCTGTAGCTTGTGGTTTAAGATAAACTTGAAACTGACCATTTATAAGAAGCTGACCATTTTACAAGACCTTTTATAATCTAGTATTTTTTCATTCTGTTTCTTAACAAAAAATTAAACAAACAAATTAAACCTGGATTGAAAAAAGAAAGAGGAAAGTGATAAGGAAAAAATAGACACTGTATAAGGAAAAAACTGTCCTAGATGTCTCAGTCTCATACAATAGTTTAACTGGAAGTTGTTCTACTTGCTGCAGGAGTGAGTGGTTGAGTATCTCCAGGTTAATCCTGGCTATCTCCAGCTATCTCCTGGTTGTGCTAATCCTGGATATTGGGAAAAAGCCATGCAGTGGGACTTTTGGATGTTAAAATCTGTGAGTCTCTGAAAATAAGTCAATAGGTCAAGGACTGGAGAAGGGAACATGACAGCTGTTCTCTGAGTTCCATTTTTTCTTATTGAGCTAAAGCTGGGGCTAAAGGTTTAGGAGCCAGAAGGAAAAAAAACAAATGAAGGCCAGGAGTTCTGGGATGGTTTTTTGGGAGGCTCAGGGGAACAGAGGAGGGCAGCCCGGGTCACTTGCAAGAAGGAGTGGAGGGAGGCCCAGGTCACTTCAGAGGTTGGATAAAAAATATGGGAGCCCAGTTATTTGAGACAGTGAAGAGAAATGGCACAGAAGTGTCAGGTCAGTTGGGGAAAATGGAAAATGCAACAGCAGGCAGGAAAAATCTCATCTGGGACACCTGAAAAGACAATTTGTCATCTCCTGCTTCCCCTTTGATTGTAACAGCTGAACTAAGATACTAAGATATAGTTACATAAATAGCTAAATAGGCTGGAGCACCCTCAGCATTTGACATTTGAAGATACCTGACTAATTAGAACACTGTTGGCTGGAATGGAACCAAAGAGCCTATTGAGGAACATGACCTTTGGCTTTCACTTGGCAGATCAAGGAGAACTCTATCAGTGTTCCTGGAAAAAGAAAAAAAAAAAAAAAAAAAAAAAAGAAAAAAGCTTTACTTAAATTGCTGTTCTAATCTAAAAAAACCACTGTGCTGTGAATATGCAGTTTTATTGCTCTGAAGTCAGCATCTCCCTGTGGCTCCAGAGAAAAACACGTTTGAGTTATCACGTAACTAAACAAGACCTCTGTTTCAGCAGTTTACCATCTTCTAGGTGAGCACCATCATAAGAAGCCTGTAAAGAAATTATTTCTTCATGCCTTGACATGATACTGGATCCTCACCTAACTCTATCCATCTATGAGCTGGATGTCTGGTCAGAATCAACCACCTGAAATTCTTTTGTCAATGAGAGAATGGGATGTCCAGAGGAAGGAAGACTCATCCCATTGATATTTGGTTCACATTAATACTTTCTTTTTCCACTAAATACAGGTGTGATGTAGAGAGTTATGTTGAGCAGACAGATAAATACTAAATTACTGTACTTAGATGAAATAACAAATCCAAGTAATAATAGATCCAAAATAATCCAAACCTCTTTTTCTTAAACGTTAAGGTTTTCTGGGGTCAGGTTTTCAGGTGTTCCTGATCAAAAGCACTTTATCCATAATGAAGACAAATAATCTTAATGGAGATAAATATCCTTATGTAACTGCAAAGAGAGTGAGGCTTTAGGTAAAATTCCACGTCACAAGACAAACAGTGAATGTCTCCATGGTGATGACACTGTTGAACAGAACTTACTCAATGCTTCTGCTGCTATGGGAAGAAAGGACAGAGCCAGTCTTTATGCAGCTTCATGGGGTGACTATAGAATCCTGTTACTGGATGCTGGATGTAGCTACATTCATCAGCAAGAAAGATCTCAGTCCATGCAGCCACAACCTGACACATTTTCAGCTCAGGTTTTACCAAGCTTTTTCCCTGCAAGTGACTAATTTTGAAAGCATTTTCATTTTTTGCCCTAAGGTACACTCTGAATCAATTGAACAGACTTTGAAGGAAAACAGCTTTAGTCTCGCTGAGAGTGCTGAGATTCTGAGTCAACAGCATGCAGGAAAATGGCTCTAGAACACCTCAAAATTTTGGACAGGATTTCTTGAGGGTTGGCCCTTATGTTCTGTAAACAATGGATTTATAGATTTATTTAGTCACTAACAAACACTTCCCAAAGTGTCACCTGGATCTCAGGTAAACATAAGCATCATTTAAAATATTATTCAAGCATTATTCATATTTATATTCAGTCACAATGCAAATAAAGAGAGGGTGCACAGATCATCCTTCTAAACCAAACCATTCGATGATTCCGTGATGAACTTTAAGACCTTTTCCAACCAAAACCATTCTATGTCTTGTGAATTAAAGGGCTGATGTTCCTGGATAGTCCTAGGAAGTGCAGGTTGTAGCATTCCACTACTCTCTCCAGGAACCTCAGGTTAAAATGTGAGGGAAGACACTAGGTATGGAAAATATGTATTTTTTAATTAAAAAATGTCATGGGGGTTCTGTGCAAAATTCAGAGGGACATCAAGGGGCTGGAGATGGTGCAGAGAAGGGCAACTGGGCTTATTAAGGGTCTGGAGAACAGGTCTTACAAGGAGAGGATGAAGGAGCTGGGGGTGTTCAGCCTGGAGAAGAGGAGGTTGAGGGGAGACCTTGTTGTCCTCTACAACTCCCTGAAAGGAGGATGGAGTGATGCTGGGGTTGGCCTCTTCTACACAGTGACTGTGATAAGACAAGAGGTAATGGGTACAAGTTGCACCAGGGGAGGTTCAGATTGGATATTAGGAAAAATTTCTTCACTGAAAGAGTGGTGAAGCATTGGAACAAATTGCCCAGGGAGGTGGTGGAGTCACCATCCCTGAGATTATTAAAAAAACAGGTAGATGGGGTGCTTCAGGACATGATTGAGTGGTTAAGGAGGTGTAGGACTGATGGTTGAACTCAATGATCCTGAAGGTCCTTTCCAACCATGAGGATTCAACAAAGCTATGATTTGTACAGTGGTGGAGTCCACTGCTGTTTGGGAAACCTCTGAGACTCTGAATTTCAGCTCAGAGAGGAGTGGAAGTACAAAGGCTTATTAGGAGAAATATTATAAGGTATTTTGCAGTATTTGCCAGCCCTGTGTGGTGTTCCCAGGTAGCTTTGGGCTTCTCAGATGACACTTCACACTTGGAAGCAACTGAATTGAACCCCAAAGGCAGGATTCATTTAACAGACCAAGATCATAGAATCACAGAATATTTTGGGCTGAGAGGAACCTTTGAGATCAGCTACTTCTAACCCCCTTGCCATGTGCAGGGACACCTCCCATTAGACCAGATTGCTCAAAGTCCCATCCAACCTTGAACACTTCCAGGAATACACATCCGCAGGTCCTCTGAGAAATCTGGGAGAGTGTCTCACCACCTTTGGAGGAAAAAATTTCTTCCTGATATGTCATCTAAATCTCTGTTCTTTTAGTTGATGCCTACAACTGAGTGTAGTGTTTCAGTGTGGGTGTTTAAGTTACCATCAAAGTCAGTGCCTGCCTAAGGAAGAGAGCTCTGCTCCCAGACACCCACTTGTCAGACTCTCTGAAATGTTCGTGTTCTCTCACTCTTCCTCCTTCATCTCATCAAACCATCAGAAAAAAATACCCACACCAGGTTAGGGGCAATTTTCTCTCCACATTGAGGAGACCATTGCAATCCTATGAGCACTGCCAGGGTGTCCATCCTCTCCATGTCTCCCAAAATCCCATTCTGAACATTGTTTCCAAATTGTGAGCAGATTTCTAACCATTCACTGCCTCCTCTTCCTCAACACAAAATTGATCAGACACTGAACAGCTGCTGGCTATTTTCTCTTCCTGAGAAACTTGCAGTAATTCTATGTATGGTCTCCAAAGCCCTAAACATTTGGAGAGGAGAAAGACTTTAACAGGAACCATTTTTTTTACAGCACTGGTACAAGCAGCAGTGGCAGAGATTTAAATCATGTCAGGGAGGTTTGATGTGGGTGAATTGGGGAGGGGTTACTGTCAAATCTGCTGAGATTCAATTTGAGAGGGGGAATAAAAAGGCAAAAAATGTTAAAATGAGAAAAAGAAAAAAAAAAAAAAATTGAAACCAACAATCAACAAACCCAGGCAGCTCAAACTGTTGGAGACCATCCCAGCTCAAGTCAGTCAGATTACCCCTTAAATTAAAGGGCTCTTTTTCTCCCCATGCTCACCCACATCACCCACATTTCCCAAAGTGCAGATTGCTGCATAACAAATAGATCTGCTTCATGTCACTTTAAGCAGAGGGTTATTTTTCAAGGCCAGGTTGTATGAGGCTGCACGAACAACACTGTTTAGATGAGAGGTTGGAGTAGATGATCTCCAAGGTTCCTTCCAGCCTAAGCCATTTTATGATTATTCATTGGGAGCTTTGCCAATTTCATGTCCTATTCTGATCTCTGAAGAGAAAAAGGCCCCTCAGAAGCAGCTCTCAACTGTGCTGGAAGGGTTTCTCCCTCTCTTTCTGCAGAAAGTCTAACTTTAAATCTTCCTCATTGGGACATCACAGCCTTGTGCCAGGAGTTAAATGGGTGAACTCAAGTCATGCCCATGTGACAATGTGTCCTGAGCAAAAACAATAACTCATTTGTCTGAGCACAACAATTGCTTATCAAAACATACAATATCATTCACTTGGCTAATTGACCCTGTCCAGCATAAAATCTTCAAAATCAATGATTGATTCCTTGGTGAAAAGGTCAGAAGCAGAGCAAATAGGCCAAAAGCATAAACTTCACCTCAGAAATAATCCTGAGGTGTTGCACAAGAGTTTTAGTTCCCATACATCAAGTCACCTCTTTGGTAGACTGCTTTTCCAAGGTCAGTATTAAAAACAATGCAAGAAAAGTAGTGTGCCCAGGTGGCCAAGAAGGCCAATGGCATCCTGGGCTGGCTCAGGAAGAGCGTGGCCAGCAGGTCCAGGGAAGGGATTCTGCCCCTGTGCTCAGCCCTGGGGAGGCCACAGCTTGAGTCCTGTGTCCAGTTCTGGGCCCCTCAGCTCAGGAAGGAGATTGAGGTGCTGGAGCAGGTCCAGAGAAGAGCAAGGAGGCTGGGAAGGGATCCAGCACAAGTCCTGTGAGGAAGGGCTGAGGGAGCTGGGGGTGTTGAGGCTGGAGAAGAGGAGGCTCAGGGGAGACCTCATCACTCTCTCCAACTCCCTGAAAGGAGGTTGGAGCCAGGGGGGGGTTGGGCTCTTTTCCCAGGCAACTCTCAGCAAGACAAGAGGGCACAAGAGGTCTCAAGTTGTGCCAGGGGAGGTTTAGGTTGGACATGAGAAAGAATTTCTTTCTGGAGAGGGTGCTCAGCCATTGGAATGGGCTGCCCAGGGAAGGGGTGGATTCTCCATCCCTGGAGATATTTCAAAAGAGCCTGGATGTGGCACTCAGTGCCATGGGCTGGGAACTGCAGCGGGAGTGGATCAAGGGTTGGACTTGATGATCTCTGAGCCAGTTCTATGATTCTATGCTTCTATGAAAAAGGAACTGCCACAGCAGTGGGACACATCTCAGTCACCGGGACGTAGGGGTTTAATTTCAGTCGTTCATAATCCCCCTCTCTCAACACCTAGAAACACACCTAAAAGGTGATTTATCACATTTCTGATGACTTAGTTTAGTTTAGTGTAGCTAAACCCGGGTGTCTAAATAATCTGGCTAAGATCTAGTTTAGCTGAGACTCAGTGAATCACAGTTAATGGCTAAAATTAATTGAGATGAGTTCTACTCCATGTCTCAATCTCCCTCAGCATATTAGCAGCAGAATTCACTTGACCTGAAATTTAAGGGTGAGCCACATCAAGACCAATACCTCATATTTTACGTTCTCAACAGAGGTGGGAAAAGCACAAGACTTTTTACTTTATTTGGTGCAAAGAAAAATAAAGGAAGATGGAAGATTTGATTTTTGGTGGTCACGTAGAACATGTTGGGTCAGACATGAAATTCACCACCCTCATCACAGGATAAGAAAGGGCTCACAGAAATGAAGGATCTCTGTTGGGGCTCTATAAGCATCCTGAGATTGCCAGTGGAAAATTTTAGTGGTGCCTCTCTCCTGATCCAAATCACTTTCCAAATCATAGAATCACAGAATGATCATGGAATTGTTTGGGATGGGAGGAACCTTAAAGGTCATCTAGTTCTGACCTCCCTACCATGACCATGGCCTCCCACCAGACCAGGTTGCTCCAAGCCCCATCCAACCTGGCCTTAAGCACAGATGTACCTGAAGCACAGGTCAGGCCAAAAGGTACTTTTGGCATATTGAGCTCACAGAAAAGAAGAAATAAGGGTCCTGTGGTACATCAGGACCCTTGCTTGCATCAGTCTCATAAAAAAACAAGTGAGGTCTTCCTAATACAAAGTGATGTCCAGTTCTCTCCTTTGAGCAGCTGTGAAGAGTCTTGGCTGGTAAAGTGGTAAAATCAGTGTAAGTTGGGTAACCCCCCTCACACTTTGCTCCAGAGGAGTAAAGGAGAAGTTACCACTGGTAATTTCACATCCCTGGAATAGATCTGAGCAACCTGGTCTAGTGGAAAGTCTCCCTGCCATGGCAAGAAAGGGATTGGAGCCAGATGAGCTTTAAGGTCCCTTCCAACCCAAATCATTTTAGGATGTTGTGATCTACTCCAGAGAACACCACCATGAAACAACTCACAGACACATATGAACTGACAGTATCTTTGGTCTGTCTTGACCTCTTCCTCCAGCACTGTGGGTGTAGCAGATTCTACTTTACCTTCCCCACCAAAAAAAAAAGAATCCTAATAATTATTCAGCTTTGAAATTTAGAGAAAAAAAAATATCTATCACCAAGAGAATAAATTGTCCCCAATGTCCCCATATTTTTATTTCTACTTTTGGCATCTTAGTAAAATTTTAATTCCTCAAGCAGGTCTAGGGAAAAAAATAGACCTTGGTGTTACCTCTCTGCACCTTTTCCATCTTTACAGAGCCCCCTGGCAGATTCAGACCCCATCCTGCAGTCATTGCAGGATCATTGCAACCAGAGCCAGGTTGGATGGAGCTTGGAGCAACCTGGGCTGGTGGGAGGTGGCCCTGCCCATGGCAGGAGGGTTGGATCTTGATGATCTTTAAGGTCCTTTCCAATCCACACCATTTTGTGATTTTTGTGAAAATTGACACCTGAGCTGCTGTCATTTCAGGTTGGTTTTTTTTGTTGTTTTTCTGCTTGTTTGTTTTCAAGAAAAAAAAACAAAACCAGAAACAAACAAAGCGACAAACAAATGAAAAAACACAATATGTAATTCCAGGAATAGCTGCTAAAATCTCATAAAATTTTGTGTGGGTCCAGTAACCTTACACTGGACGTTTGTGGCTACTTCCTAGAGAAACAAGAGAAAGCAAAGAAAATTCTTTTGGGACAAATAGCACATGTAATACTCCAATTGGCTACATTCCTACCAGGCTCTCCATGCCAGCAATACAAAGCCTGTAACCTTAGAAGAAAGGTGTGATTGCTGTCTTGGCCTGAGCTTGCTCTTTACAGAGCCTGCAGCATGGGTAGACCTGGCTCAGGTGTTGTTACCTCCCCAGGTAAAGCAAAGGAATCCTGGAGTCCCAGAACTGGAGAAGGTGATTAAGAAACCAGGTCTGCTGGGAATACTCCAGAAAGTGGCCCAACCACACAATCCTGACCACACAGAAATGTTTCTCTGTCTGTGCAGTGTTTGAGTCTGGGGCTTTATGGAAAGCTGGGCTGACACTTAAGACCCAGTGCCCAGGATTCCCCATCCTGCTGCATGGACTGAAAAGCAGCCAAGCCACAAATCCTGAGCAGAAATTATTCCTTACAATGTTCATCTGGAAGGAAGGCAGGCAGATCCCTCCTGTCGTTTTATTTTGGAAGGAGCTGTAATGCTTGCAGATGCCACTGTGTGTCCTGGGTGTATGAGTCAATGAGTAAAATGAGTCAAAATTCTTGCAAAAAGCAGAATTTTACGTCAGGGGAACACATTCCCCCCAGCAGCATCACAATCTGATTTTTGTTGGTGTACATGTGTTTCGTTTGGAAAACGCTGAGCATTTTTTGCACATTTAATTTCTTTGTATTACAGAATTATTCAGAAAGCTCAGCAACAATTTGCTAGGGAATTATAAGAATTAAGGAAAATTAATCATTAAGGCAATGGGATCACTCTTTTTCTGCAGGGGGTTCAGAGTTTTCCCACGTATGGGTGGTAAGAGATGCCTGCATTTGCCGTAAGTCATGTAAAGGCATGTTTGTAAATTTAGTCCAAATGATGTGATTTAAGAAAAAGAGACTTCAGAAAGGGAAATATGAATTTTGGGAAGCAAAATCCTTGCTAGAATGGCACAAAAGACCTGCTACCTTGGACTAGAGCTGTAAACAAGAGGAAGCTCTGATAAAAACCTGGAAAGAGTTTTGAGCCGTTCTGACTTGAAAGACCTAAATGCAGCTGGGAATGGTGTCTGGAAAGTCTTGATTATCCTCTCCTGGGAATAAACCCCACCCAGAGGGAAGCAGGATGGAAAACACCAGCTGTGACAGATGTGGCTGATGTGACAGGCAGTGAGATTAGGTAAAGCTCTGCTATGACTGACATGGAAGTCTCCTCTGCTACCAAAAATTAGGTCAGTAACAACAGCTCTTCCCATTAGTTTTGAAGCTCTGTCTGCCTACAAAATAGAAAAGATGAAGTGGCAGAATAGAAAAGATGAAATGGAAGGGGCAATAGATATATCCTTTAGCACAAGAGGAAATTTCTCTTGCCTTACTTGGGAAGTTTATAATTTACACCTCAAACTCCCTTTCTGCCCAACATCTTTTTTTAATCAGATTGAATTTAATGCTCAGATGCACAAGTGAGATGAATTCCACCCATTTTTTCATATGTGAAATACCAGTCTGCTTGATGTTGAGCCTAAAATGCTGTTGGCTCTGTCTGATATTTCAAATACTTTCTGCCTGCCTTTCTGCCACCATGTTTGAACTCTCTGATCTCTAATAAAATGTTGAAATCAAATTGCAGTAATTGCCTTAGTGGTCATATTAATAGGAAACCTTCCTGTGATATTAACAGGAAACCTTCCTCCTCTGCCAAGCTGACTGATTTCCTCAAGCTGATGGGTCCTTGATATCATTAAGTTCTGTGCCCCTCAATTAAACATGGTATTTCTGACTTTTTGACTCAAAAGAAGGGGAAAGAGACAATTCTCTATTTGCATATCTGGCATCCAGCACACCTATTCATTTCTTCCAGAAGACAGGCTCAAAATGGATCTGTTTCTCAAGCTCATCAATCCCCATGTGAATGGAAGTTACAGCAATGCTACAATCAAAAAGTCCTTTTTCTTTTTTTTTTTTTTTTTTTGGCAGATCCATAGTTCCATTTATTTTTCCCAGTAGAGGAAATCTCAGATTGTCACGAAGGATCATTTTCCACATTTCAACCCATTCTCATCTGATTTCTCCTATCTCCTTATTTCCTCCTCATCCCATTTATTTAATGTTTCACTGAGAAAACCACATTTCATTCAAACCCCACCCCATTTTGCACCATCTCTGTTCCACCCAAAGTGAAAAACCAGTTTCAAGGCTACACAAGGTTAAAATTAGGATGATCCTTAAGGACATCACCGTGCTCAACAAAACAGCCCAGAGTAATTTTTCTTCCTATCAAAGACACTGTTTCCAGCTATGGCTTGTCCTGATTTTCTTGAAAATAATTATCACATCTTCAAAGACCCTTGCAGCTGTAGCCATTCTTACCCTCCCAAATTACACAGCTAGTGAGGAAAAGCAGAGAGGACGTCAGAGTGAAACCAAGGCCAATGGCAAATCCAAACACCTTGGACCCACCACTTAGTGACTGAGCTGGCCAAAAACCTTCCTGATCTTGCCAAAGAGAGATGAGGCTATGGAATGAGCTTCCCA
This sequence comes from Heliangelus exortis, assembly GCF_036169615.1. NCBI lineage: Eukaryota > Metazoa > Chordata > Aves > Apodiformes > Trochilidae > Heliangelus > Heliangelus exortis. The sequence continues at coordinate 2,632,386 of NC_092423.1, forward strand.
CAGAATAGTGTGGGAGTGAAACTGTCTCATGATGAAAGGACCCTGCTTGTACCTTCCATAAAACATGTAGTAACATCACGGAAGTTTGGGAAGTATTTTGGGGACACTTCTCCAATAATCAGGCACTCACTGCTATTGGGGTGCAGAAAGCAATTTTTGGGGGCATAAGTTTGAGCTTGAAATTCATTCTTCCATGGGTTTGTCCTGATCTTACTCTTTAAATTAGGGGACATGACTCATTCTGTCTCTTTGGCCACTTTGTCCAGCACTAAGGAAGAATTTTGCATTGAAAATTTTATGGATACTGGAACATTTCTGAAGGGAAAAAAAAAATCTTATGCTTGTTGACATTTAAATGAAATAGAACAAGAAGTCTGATCAACAGTTCCTGTCTAGCTGTCATGCACAAGCACAAAGACAAGGCCAAAATCAGCATTAAACCAAACAGTGTTTTGAGAGGAATCAAGTTCGTTCACTCCACAAACGGGAAGAAAAAAATAATTTGTTCTTAAAAGTTTAAGGTGTTTTTTTCTTGTTGTTATTTTGTTTTTGGGGTTTTTTTCTGTCCAATGATCCTTAACACAGAGCCACAGATCTTTAAAAGCAATTCTTGATTGCTCAGAAGCACCTGGACAAGGTTTGACTGGAGAGGTCACCTGTGGAGCTCCAAGGAAGAGCAATACCCCAAAAATACTAAGAAGTGAGGGTTCAGGCCTGAGTTTAGGCATGTAGTGACAGGACAAGGGGATGGTGAGACACTGGCACAGGGTGCTCAGAGAAGCTGTGGCTTCCCTGGAAGTGTCCCAGGCCAAGATGGATGTAACTTGGAAAGAGCTGGTCCAATGGGAGATGTCTCTGCCCATGAAATGGGGTTGGAACTGGATGAGCTTCAAGGTCCCTTCCAACCCAAACCAGTCTGGGATTCTATGATTCTGTGCTTCCCCTGCCTGACAAACTGACCTTGACCCTTCAGTGTCCTTCTGAATTGAGGCACGAGCCATTTGCACCTTGGGCTCCTGTCCCATAATTTGGTTTCACCACCCACAGAGAAGTGAGGTGTTGCTGCTCTACAAGAGGTTCCCCAGGTGCTCCCAATGCTTCTGGAATTATAAGGACTGTTTTGAATAAACACCATCTCCTTTCTGTCTGCTAGCAAAGACCACCACAGGGAGAGTGACAGGCCTCAATGCTTCCATAAGACAACCTCAGTCATACCTAAGCCATGAGCAGAAGAGGACAACCCCAAAGCATTCCTTCTACCCACTCTACTTGGAGAACTGATAATTGGAGGAGGCACAGACTGTCAAGATGGGAGTGATGCTTGGATTCACAGCATCTCGACTCCCCAGCTCTTGCCTGTCAGATAACACCCCATGACAGATGGAAGACCACAAAGAAGATGTAATTGAAAATAAACTAGGGGAGACAGAAGGAAACAAGCCTTGTTTTGTTATCACTTCCCTGCGTGCATCAGTACACCCCTAGAGCTGAGGAAAGGGAGAGAAAGGCCTTCAGTTCCCTTCCCTTTAAGCATCATTTCCTATGCACACAAGTAACATGAACACTGCAATTATGCAGCCAAGCTAGCTGAAGACAGAACAAGAAGGGGGAAAAAAAAATAGGAGGAAAGATTTACAGCTCTTCCAAAAGATGGAATTGAAATATGTAAAACAGGCAGCACTGATTGCCAAAATACTGGAGGTTTTCTGTTCCTTCCCCTGTGCTGTATTGTGAGCAGTGTTTGGAAGGGTGGGGAGGAGGGGGGGGAGCGGGGAAGTGTTGGAATCTCAGGGATTTTATTTCACCATGAAACTTTAGCACAAGAAATTTTAATTGTGGATCCTTGTGGACAAGACCTTGAAATCTTACCCAGCCAGAGCTTTCTGGTCCCGGAGTGTTCTTGGAACTGGTTGTGGCTCCCAGTCACTTGGTTGCTTTATCCAAGTTCGTTCTCTCAAACCTTCAGCAGGATGCAGAAACAGGTTAGGGGGTTAACTATTTCTTAGCAGCCCTGAACATGAGAATTTGGTCATGCAGGCAGTGTGTTTGTATCTATTTTGGAGGACAGGGCTGTGAGAGTTTTTTTTTGTTTTTTTTTTTTTTTCTTGCTTTGCAAAATGATAGGCCCTTAATGCAGCTGGCACCTAATCAAGAAACTCTGGAGGAGGAACACGAGCGCAGCCGCTCCGAGTAATTGATTGTGGCTACTGGTTGACTGCATTGCTGGTTGTGATAGCATGAAATACTAGATGTTGGAGGGCCTCAGAATTATCAAGGTATTTAATCATGGACTGGGCACGTTGCTGATGTATTTATGTGTATTACCATTGGGGGGTCACTCGGGTGACGTGCTGAGATAATGGAAAGAAAGAGGACTTGGCACTGCAGGCAACACAGCTCCTTGCTCAGCTTTTGGATTTACAGAACCTCTTGGAAAATACCAGTAGCCCAACTAAAGCACCTCTAGGTGATTTTAAAGTGTGGATATTTGAATTCAGGTCCTCAGTGGGAAGAGGTACCCCTGTAACGTTGATATAGACCAGATGAGAATTTGGCTTCGTTAGACTGAAAGGTGGGTGAGGAATCCACATGAGAAATCCACATGAGCTCAGATTATTTGAAGAGTTCTACTCCCAAGTCCAAATATACTGTAAAAACAGCCCCTCCTGCAGAACTGTCCTGTTTCCAGATCCCCCAGAACACCTGCACTGGTGAAAGTTTGGGGAAGTTTGAAATCAAAAGGTGATTTAGTTAAACCTTCAGCAAAACCTTGTTTGTGTTCTAAAGAGGTTTGAAAAATGATTCTTGAAGCAGTACAGACATTTCCCCATTGTTTTCATTTCCCAGGCTTCACTATAGATTATTTTTTCTTCTTTTCCAAATTTTCAGACAATTATCCTCTTCCTTTTCTTTAAATAAACGTAGTATTTAATTTCACTTCTTAAAATTATTTTTGTTCCAAAATCTCAATAAATCCAAATTTCAGGAAGCTAAACACCTTGATAACTACTTGCAGAACATTTTTAATAATAATACTAATAAAGTTATAACATTCTTACTAAAACAAGTTTTTCCTGTGATCCATCATCCTTCTGCCAATGGCTACACCTCTTTGCTGCAAAATCATCTTGAATACTGGGAGAAAAATCCTCCACTAAAGCTGCTACCTGGGAGGAAGACAAAAAGCAGATGGCACCTTTCATTACCTTGCTAATCCCTATGTGTGTATCAGGCAGTTGTCTGCCTTATTTTTACATGCCTAAAAGTAACATTTTAGACATCTTAACCTGAGCTACTCAATGTCCATCAGTGTAATAATCAGAACAGAGAAATTGCAGCCTAAAACAGGTTTCTAAGTTTATGTGGCTCACCTCCTGAGACTGCTGATTTCTCAACACTGATTCCACGGGTCTAAGGTGAACGGATCAAATTTGGACATGAAAAAGAGGGGTAAACACAGACACAGGTTGTTTTATCACCCCCTGTTCCTCCACCTCCCACATTCCAAAGAAAATTAAAAAAAATTGTGCTTGACCTCTTCCCTCGTAGCTGAGAGCAGAGGGAAACCACATAAAAAAATTGAATTACTGCCCATATGTAGAATGAGTACATGGCCATGCATAACAACTGAATTACTGTCTCTCCTCAGAAGAATTCTCCCTTGAGTGGGTCAAATCTCTCAGATATCCATATGAAAAAAAAAATACAGTAGTAAAATTTATTTCTTAGTGGTTCCTACTTTCACAAGTGCCTTCCTTAACTCTTGGCCCATCCAATGCCTGGAGGACAGGTGTTCCTCTGAACACATCCCTTGGAGGACTTGGTTCAAGGGATGTATTCATACTTTGCTGGATACACCTGTGAAATTGAGTGGCAGGAAGTTTGAGAGGTTGACCAGAGGAGGTTATTTGATGTGCCAAAACACAGCCTTTGGATCCACCAGAGAGAAAAAAAATTAAAAATAAAAAAGCAGGAGAGTTGGCTTCAGTTCCTACACCAGTTCCAAGGAGTCAGATCTAGATTCCTAGCACCAGGCTGGGACAAAAAGAAGGTGAATGAGCTATTTCTCTGTCCCTTCCACTGGGCAAAGAAAAAAAGAAGGAAAGGTTACCTAGGGCAGGAGAAAAGAGGATGAAGCTGCTTAGAGTTTTCACCTGGAAATCTAGAACATGGAAAGAGCTGGAGTCTCCTTGGCTCCCATGATAAACAGCTCAGCAGTGTCAGCTCGTTGTGTTTGGGTGATAATGGCCAAGAATTGGCTGATTATAGACAATTAAATGTTTTTGGTATGTTTTTGGTTGACAATGGTATATCAGCCAAAGTTGACATACCTCCTCTCAACCATATCTGTCTCTCTGCCTCTGATATGCTGAATCATTACTTTTTCATGGAAAGCAGCATTTTCTTTTTGAAACTGTTGGCACTTTCTGTTGAAAAAAAAAAAAAAAAGAAAAAGAATGGAAAATGTAGCTGTAGTATTAGGTACTGTTGTGCCAGATTCTCACTTGGCCTGGATCAGTACCTCTGCTGACCTCAATAATAATTTAACTTGAGGGCAAGCAAAGAACTTGGTGTTCAGTCCTAAAGTGACTGTGGCTAATCTGCTGAATAAATCAGAGGAGACCAACCAGTTGCTCCATAAATTCACAGTAGCCCATGACCAATGCATTACTTCCCAACTGGTGGCACAGCAATTTAACAGGAATATTGCATTATTATTATTTTCATTGTTGTTATTTTTAAAGGCTTTGGCTTTTTTTTTTCCCCCAAGTCTTTGCCAAGTTACTCAATCCTGTCACTGGCATCAAACTGAAGCTATGAAGTTTTTCCCAGTGTGAGCATGAGCTAGAAATTTGGCTCATTTCTGAAAAAATAAATTAAGTCCCCTCCATTAGAGACACCTGGTTTTCAGCAGGGACACCTTAGAATTTATCCCATCAGTGAGAAGTGCACAGGGCTTACCAATATTCCACATTTATGTCCCCAGACACACGTCCCTGACTGTGAGCAAATGTTACTCCTGCATGATATGAATGAATTTTGAGTCCTCTCTTAGTCCTCAGTGGCAGCACGTGTGGGTGAGCCCTCCAGACCTTCATTACTTGAAATTAACAGAGAGGTTGTGCATATTTTCACAGCCAGATACCATTTCCAATAGAGAGGGGAAATGGCAACCATGCCTTCAAAGCAAAAAACCTTTAAGAATTGTGGCTTCTTCTTCTTCTTCTTTTTCTTTTTCCTTTTCTTCTTCTTTTTCTTCTTCTTTTTTCTCTTTTTTTTTTCTTTTTCTTTTTTTTTTTTTCTCTTTTTCTTCTTTTTTCTTTTTCTTCTTTTTTCTCTTTTTCTTTTTCTTTTTCTTTTTCTTCTTTCTCTTTTTCTTTTTCTTTTTCTTTTATTTTTTCTTTTTCTTTTTCTTTTTTCTCTTTTTCTTTTTCTTTTCCTTTTTCTTTTTCTTTTCCATTTCCTTCTCCTTTTCCTTTTTCTGTTTCTTTTTCTTTTTCTGTTTCTTTTCCTTTTCCTTTTTCTTTTTCTTTTTTCCCTTTTCCTTTTTCTTTTTCTTTTCCAGTTCCTTTTCCTTTTCCTTTTCCTTTTCCTTTTCCTTTTCCTTTTCCTTTTCCTTTTCCTTTTCCTTTTCCTTTTCCTTTTTCTTTTTCTTTTTCTTTTTCTTTTCTTTTTTCTTTTTCCTTTTCTTTTTCTTTTTCCTTTTCTTTTTCTTTTTCTTTTTCTTTTTCCTTTTCTTTTTCTTTTTCTTTTTCTTTTTCTTTTTCTTTTTCTTTTTCTTTTTCTTTTTCTTTTTCTTTTTCTTTTTCTTTTTCTTTTTCTTTTTCTTTTTCTTTTTCTTTTCTTTTTCTTCTTCTGTTTCTTTTCCTGTTTCTTTTCCTTTTTCTGTTTCTTTTTTTTTTTTTTTTCAGTTAATCATGGAATTGCTCAGGCTAGAAAAGACCATCAAGATCATCAAGTCCAACCTTTTCCTAACCCTTTTACCCTACTTCTGATGACCCACTACTAAACCATTTCCCCAGGCACCACATCCAGATGATTTTTAAACACATTCAGGGATGGAGACTTCCACCTGGGAGCCTGTTCCAGTGCTCCCTTTCTGTAGAGAAGTTTCTGCTGATACCGACCCTAAAATTGAAGCCATAAAGTTCTGAAAGAGAGAAAAGAGGAAAGGAGGGGAAAGAAGAGAAATATTTCTGTACTGATGTTGAATAACTGGCATTCAGGGGAAAGAAAAAGAGAGGAGCATGGTAAGAAATCTCTATTTAAATCCTAACTTACAAGTGAAAATGTGTTGGCTCCTTCTAAATCCCTATGGAGTTCTTGAGACATGGAAGCCAGCAGACACCCTACGATCATCTAACCTGACCTTTCTTAACTCAGTCCAGAAACTTTACCCAGGGATTCATGGAATGGAAGGAATTATCCCCACCATGTGAGTACATTTCTGAGATGCAGCTTAATAAACTGATTATGGGTATCATCTTGCCTCTGATAGCAGAGCACTGGATGTCATGGGCTGGTTCCTGTGTTCCTCTGGAGGAATGTTACCCATGACTTGTGGTGGAGCTAAAGCACATTTATCCTTTCTTCCTGCAACTGCTACTAATCCTGACATTGCTGACAGAGCTGCCTCATCCTCGAACACACAGAGAGATTCACAGCCATGTGAATCACAGCACAGAGGGAGAGCTACAGTACAAAGATTTCCTGAACTGATTTTTCTTCTGTCAAGAGTCAAAACTGCAGCCACAGGATTTTAGTGCTGTGGGATGCAGATCCCTCATGCTGCCCTGAGTAGATGGGGGGTTGCATTGCTGGCCACCATGGTGCATTTTAAAAGAGCTAAACTCAGTGTTTTATGACCCAAAGACATTGGTAGTCAGAACATATCCTGAAAAGACCTCATGAGCAGAGATGAAGTTGTGTCAGAAGCTCCAATCTTCATCCCACGTAGCAGTTTTAGAGCTGGACCAGAAGTACCCCTCTGCCTCATCTATTCCACTCCTTGCTTCCTCCTAAACAAACTGATTTTGTAAGGCTCTGACAGCTTTCTATGAAGATGTCTTTTGCTGCTGCCCTGAAATTTCAGCCAGAGGGACAAAGAAAAATTTGGCCATTTAATCAGGAATTCCCACCAGAGCAACAACTGCAGAATTTCCAGCCCTGGGAGATAAAAACCTCATCTCAGCTGCACTGGAAAAGGAAATTTATCACAGCCTGGCCATGGTGGTTTCACAGAATCTCTGTAATTCTGAGGGTTTGTATCCACACAGAACCTGACACAGCACGAGAGGGTTGAGCTCACTGTGCAGGCAAAGCTCTTCCCATCACAGAATCCGAGTTTATAGGATATTTATATTTATAGGATATAGGAGAATAGGATATTTTTGGTTGGGAAAGACTTTTAAGATCATCCAGGCCAGCTGTTAACCCAGCACTGACAGCTCCACCATTAAACCCTGTCCCTCAGCATCACATTTACAGTGCTTTGACATCCCTCCAGGGATGGGGACTCCACCACCAGCCTATTCCAGTGCCTGACAACCCTTCCAGTGAAGAAATGTTCTCTTCTGTCCAATCTTAATCTCCCTGAGCACAATTTGAGGCTGTTTTCTCTTCTTCTATCACTTTTTACAAGAGGAAACCAACTCCACCCTGTTATAGTTTAGTCCCAGGTGACAAAGGACCATGTGGCCACTTATTCCTCCTTCCCCCCCTTCTGTAGGATGAACAGGAGAAAATCTACTAAAAACCTCATGGGTCAAGGCAAGGACTAAGAGGGTTTTGCACACTGACTATGGCCCCAGGCAAAACAGACTCAATTTGGGAAGAAAAAAAAATCAATTTAATTTATCATTTATCAAATCAAAACAGGGTCCTCCACAGCTGCAGGTCCACTGTGACCCTTCATGGGCTTCAGAGGGACAACATGAAGTCGCACCATGGGTTTCAGGAGAACTTCAGCTCAGAGAGTTTCTCCCCCTCCTTCCTCACCCACCTTGGTATCTCTGCTCCATCTCTTCTCTGACACTGCTCTCACCTCTGGTACTGCTCTCTCTTCCTCCTTTCTCCCTTCCTCCTCTGCCCTGAGGTCTTTTAGCCACTCATTTCCTCTTTTTGAGTCTTTTAATCATGGAGATGCACCCATTGCCTCTGGTGGGCTCATCTTTAGCCAGAGGTGGGGACAGATTTTGGAGCTGGGGGAGCTTCCTGCAGCTTCTCCCAGGAGCCACTCCTGGGGCCCTTGTCCTGCTTACAAAATGATGCTAAATCATCCCAAACACACCCTGGACTCCAACCTCCTTTCAGGGAGTTGTAGAGAGTGAGAAAGTCTCCCTTAAACCTCCTTTTCTTCACGGAACACCACCAGGTCCCTCAGCTACTTCTCATATAACTTGTTCTCCAGAACCTTCATCAGCTTTGTTGCCATTCTCTGGACAGGCTCCAGCACCTCAGTATCCTTCTGATATATTGATTCATGATGAGTATTTATTTTTTTCTTGGAAATATGCTTCTGGAAAGTATTTTTGTGTTGCTAGCATGCCATCAAGGTTGTGTATCTTGGGCATCTTGGGCTCACTGTGTATGTCCAGCCTGGCAGGCACGTTCTGGTCCCTGACTGGGTTTTTCCAGAAGAAATACGGGATTATTGCACTTTTGTCTCTCCTTTTCTCAGAATGTTACATTGTGAAACAGGGGATTCAGCTCTTCTAAATACTTAAAACAATAAAACAGGTATTTTAAGGTTTGGCTGGGGTTCTTTTGCCAATTTTCACCTCTTGGGTTCCTCATGGTCTATGTGTTTTCTTGTTGAAAGCTGAAAGATATCACAAAGTTAGATGGCCCTAGACATCCACAGAAAAAATGTAGCTGGTCATACCAGGGCAAGGAAAGTAAGAAACCCCTTTAGCTTGGAACTATCTGAAATAGCTGCTCCAGCTGTCAAAATCTGGGCACTTCCAGGTTGAATAATGTCCCAAGATTCCTACTTTTAGCAACAGTGGCTCAACATGGGAAAGCCAGAACAGCTATTCCTGTTTCAAGTTCTGGAGAGTTCAGAGGTCCAAACAAAACTCAGTGTTAAAAAAGCTTGGAATAGCATTAAAAATAAAATCATCTGGGAATGGTCTAAGAATCTCCCATGGTGGTTACTGGCAACACCTGAAGATCCTAGGTAGGCAGGTTTCTCCTTCTCAGGATGCAGGAAATTTTGTTGGGGTGTTCTTTCCCAAAGCACTTCACTTCTGTGTTTCTCTTGACAGGCAAAATCACATCCTACAAACTATGGATGAGGTGCAGGAATGTGCTGGAATCTGCCATGAGAACTTCTGAACCCTTGGCACCAAAAATGTCAGCCAAAAACGTTTAGCCCCCTGCTAAAAGAAAATCACTGCAGCTGCTGCCAGGGAGAGGACTCAGACATTTGGGAAGAACAGGAAGAGCTTGGAGTTAGGGTCTGGAACAGATGCTTCCTAGGAGTGAAGAACCTATAATCAATTCCTCCATGGAATTAACAGACACTCAGAAGGATCAATACAGCATCAAGTTGAGGTATTGAGCTCTGCAAAACTCGGTGCCTGTCCTTGAGGAAGGGAGAAATGGACTTGGGTCCCTCCAGATTTCAGGGCTAAGGACTTGGACTCAGTGTTTCTGGTTTTGGGTCATTGGGAACTGGGTTAGGACAAGGCTGGACTCAATGGGTTTGAAGGTCTTTTCCAGCCTGAGCAATTCTATGATTCTGTGATTCTATGAATATCTATCAGCATGAAAAAAAAACCCCCAAAAAAGAGCTCTTAGCAGCTCTAGAGAAGGCAGAAGACCTAAGACCTAAAGAAAGTTCCCTGGCAACATGAATCTGGGGTTTGTTGCCATATACAAGCCTTACCTTAGTAATGGAGTGGTCACATCTGGAGGGGATGTAATTATATTTGATTCCTAAGGGTGCACTCTAAGTCCTCTCTGAGGGCCCCCTTTAATCCTTCCAAAAATGGGACTGTTGCAATTGGGTGGTCTCTGACCACAGGTGCACATCTAATTAAAATGCAAGAGGAAAAATGAGGGGAAAGACATGTAACAGGCAGCAAGGGGCTTGCTAAAGAGTCATTTTTATGGCAGCTTTACAGAACTAAGGCAGGTAAGAGTTTGAAGCAGGTGGAGCTCATGGAAAGGGAGTGATTTGGGATCCTTGCTAAAGTAGAAGATGCTCCTTCACAAAACACTTCCTTCCTTTAAGTTGTTTTGATGATTCCCCTCACCTTGCTTTATTCCTTTGTCTTTTCCTTCTTAAATCAAACATGACACTAAAAAATTTATAGCAGAAGAGGTTGTATCCCTAAGATAAGACTTTGTCATGGATCTCACTTTTAATTCCCCAGCTTAATTAACTGCTTTTCCTCCTTCCTTTGACTGCAATGCTCAAATAGCTTCTCCAGCATGATGTCTTCCCTTAGCTCATTACATTGGAAATATGACCAATAAAAAAATAAAGGGCTGGGAATATCCTGCTGAACCTTGCAGGCCTCTCTGCAGGGAGAGGATTCTGTTGCCAGCATGCAGGCATTTGACATTCTTTTGGATATTGCATATTATCCAAACCAATGGATAAAATGCAATATTATTTTATCTCTAATTGTCACTTCCAGGAGCTGCAGGTCTCCCAGTAATCCTGTGTCTAAGACATTGCATGACATCTTAACAGACATGAAGCACTTCAGTGTGAGCATCTGAACTGGCACAACACCATGCACACATTTTTTTTGTACCTTAATTAAGGTACAAAATTAATTAATTAATTAAGAAGTAACCCCTATTAACAGAAATTCCCTGTTCCTCTTGATCAGCACAGCCTAAAAACCAGAATTCTGTGGCACAAACAATAACTTGCTTTGCTACAGCATCTTGATTGGTTTTAATTGCATCCCAGGCCCCTGTTTTTTTTTACTCACCAGTTTTTCCCCATTTTTTGCATAAAGAAAGACTTTTGCCCCACCATTTCTAATTAATAAGTGCCATATCGAGTCGCTTTTTAAATGTCTCCAGGGATGAAGAGTCCACCACCTCCCCAGGCAGCCCATTCCAATGTCTGGTCACCCTTTCCGTGAAAAAATTCTTTCTAATATCCAATCTGAACTTCCCCCGGCACAATTTAAGACCATGCCCTCTTGTCTTACTGAGAGCTGCCTGGGAAAAGAGACCAACCCCCCCCTGGCTCCATCCTCCTTTCAGGGAGTTGTAGAGAGCAATGAGGTCTCCCCTGAGCCTCCTCTTCTTCAGGCTGAACAGCCCCAGCTCCCTCAGCCTCTCCTCATAGGATCTGTGCTCGAGTCCCTTCACCAGCTTGGTTGCCCTCCTTTGGACCTGCTCCAGCACCTCAATCTCCTTCCTGAGCTGAGGGGCCCAGAACTGGACACAGGACTCAAGCTGTGGCCTCCCCAGGGCTGAGCACAGGGGCAGAATCCCTTCCCTGGACCTGCTGGCCACGCTGTTCCTGAGCCAGCCCAGGATGCCATTGGCCTTCTTGGCTACCTGGGCACACTGCTGGCTCATGTTCAGCTTCCTGTCAATCCAGACTCCCAGGTCCCTTTCTGCCTGGCTGCTCTCCAACCACTCTGTCCCCAGTCTGTAGCGCTGCATGGGGTTGTTGTGGCCAAAATGCAGGACCCGGCACTTGGCCTTGTTGAAGCTCATCCCATTGGAGTCAGCCCATCTCTCCAGTCTGTCCAGGTCCCTCTGAACCTAGGTTGACTAACTAAGATGAATAATTAAGTCAGATGAGCTGAATCCCACATTTAGAAACCAACTCCCAATAGATATTGGGGAATTTTAATTGACATCCACATATTGAGATGAACCTTTGTAAAACTACTGATTTTTGATCATTTTTCTAGCTTAAAAAAAAGCATTTTTCACCATTCTACAACAACTTCTGAACTATCCAAAGAAAGGAATGGTTTTGGACATGGGTATCTGCCCAGGTTCCTGGTTTTAACTGCCTAGTGAAACGTAATAGCTTCTCATTTCTTGATTTGCTTTCTTATCACTTATTAGTTTCCTGTTAGGGTTGGCAGTAGCCAATCTCATCTTCATTTAATGCCAGGTTTTCTATGAAAACCTCCTCTCTCTCATTCTAGTTAGAGAAAGAGAGAAAAAGGGAGTGACAATATTTATCTGTGAGGATTTCTGATGATCATATTACCCAGAGAATTATTAAGCTGGAAATTTTATTTTCCAATCAAAAGTTTTGAGTGTTCTTCATATGCCATGGTTGCAAGAAAGTTGTCCAGAAAAAGGACATAATTTGTAATTTGGGATTTATCTTTTTTATTCTTATTATTTATTTTTGGTATTACTATTATTCCCCTGGGAAAATAAAGTGCCTCCAGCCTGGGATTCTGGCTCTGGAAGTTTCATGAAGGAAGAAGGGGCAGAGGGAACATGTAGAAGTGAAAAATATTTTTAGAGTAAGAAGGAAAAATATCTGAAACTCAGACCAAAGTTTTGTGTTGTTTTTGTGAATTCCTGGTACTTGTGGAGTGCAGCATGATTCCATTTACTATATGGAGATGTCCCAGATCCATCAAGGAATGTATGTGGGGACTCACAGGGGTATCCACAGGGACTGTGCTCTTCTGAGGTAGATTTTTTCACAGTAAATATTCTGTAGAAACTTCTAGGGATCAGATCCTCAGCTGATGGGAACAAAAAGATTCTACCACTTGTTCAAAACCCATTTTTCCATTGTCTGGCCCTGCCAGTCCACTGAAGGTTGGCATTTTAGTTTATTATTGCTTCAGAACAGGAAAGAGCCTTTGCTCAAGCAATTGCAATATTTTATTCTTCCCCCAAAGGCATCATTAATGTAAAAAAATTTAATTTAAACAATTTAAATTTAAATACTATGTATTACTTCAAACAGCAGCAGTCTTGCTCAGTGCTATGGGGTGCATCTGTTGTTCTCACACGAGTATCATTTGTGCAAAGCCTGTAGATCCCATTCTGAAGAAGAAAAAGTGTAGAGGGTTTGATGTGGGGAAGCTAAGAGAGTGGTAACTTAAATATTTCCCCATCCAGTGTCATGCTCAGAGGCTGAGATGTAAGAGGGCTGCCCAGCCTATGGAAGATGGATTCATGAGCTCATGTAAGTGAAGTTGCACAAAAAGGGGGCTTGGGGATTGGCAGATGACTTAATGTGAGCCAGCAGTGTGCACAGGTGGCCAAGAAGGCCAATGGCATCCTGGCTTGTAATAGGGACTCAGTGGCCAGCAGGAATAGGGAGGTGACCATCTGTCCTGGTTTGGGCCAGGATAAAGGTGATTTTTTTGTCTTGTACTTTTGGAGCTGCACTTGCTGAAATGAACAGCAAGTTTCTCAGTCAGTGGCTGCTCTGGGACTGATAACTCTGGGTGTTTAGAGTTACAGCTGGGAATGGGCTGCAGAACCAGGGACACTGCTCAGCTCTGAGGAACATTTTGCCCTCCAGAAAAAGGTCCCACCTGAACCCCTCCTTTGGGGAGGAACAGACAAGAGAGATGCCAGAATTGACCAAACAGAGGATTCCATCCCATACACCTCATACTCAGGAGAAATTTGAGGCATCACCAGGGTCAAACCCCTTCCTGCTTCCCCTTCTTCCCCTCTCCCTGTTTGCTTCAGCATTCTGGGAGGATTCCATCCCTTCCTCTGCCTGTGCTCCTGATCCATCCCAGCCTGAATCTGTGTGTTCCTGCCTCCAGCTCCCAACTGCTGCTGACCCCAGGATTCCAGCCTGGACTTTCCCAGGGCTGCCCTGCAGCCTCGGGGGTGACCTGAGAGTTATTGGGGGAAGGGGGGAGGAACCTGGGATCAATTTTCCTGTAGATTTGTATAGATTTAGTCATTTTTCCTATTTATCATTCCTGTTTCATTCAAGCTGTGTAGTTTAGTTTCCAACCCATCAGTCTCTCTCCCTTATTCTCTCTCCTTTCTTTATCAGGGAGGAGAGGGGAATTCATAAAGAGCATCTGTCATTCAGTTTAATTGCCAGGTCAGTGTTAAACCCTGACATCATCCCTCTGGACTCAACTCTGGGGAGGCTGCACCTTGAGCACTGTGTTCAGTTCTGGCCACCTCACCCTAGGTGGGACAGAGAAGTGATGGAGATGTCCAGAGAAGGGCAACAAAGCTCATGAAGGGCCTGGAGCATAAATCCTGTGAGGAAGGGCTGAGGGAGCTGGGGGTGTTGAGGCTGGAGAAGAGGAGGCTCAGGGGAGACATCATCACTCTCTACAACTCCCTGAAAGGGAGCCTGGAGGGAAAAAGCCTCTTCTCCTTAGTGACTTGTGATAGGACCAGGGGGAATGGATGGAAGCAGTGCCAGGGGAGGTTTAGGCTGGATGTCAGGAAATATTTTTTCACTGAGAGGGTTGTCAAGCACTGGAATGTCCCAGGACAGTGGTGGAGTCACCATCCCTGGAGGTATTTAAAAGGCATTTGGACCTGGTCCTTAAGGACATGGTTTAGTAGTTGACTGTGGTGTTAGTCAAAGGTTGGACTTGATGAGCTTGGAGCTCTCTTCCAACCTAAACATTCTGTGATTCTGTGAAATTAATTTATGCCTGGATCCACAAACTGGATGGGGCTGACCCTCCAGGGCTGCTGTCTCTGCACAGAGCATCAGTGCACACACACAGCACTGCAGGGGCTGCATTGAAGTGTCACAGGGTTGCACTCCATCTATCACTCCTTTGGCCACCACCCCTCTTCCCCTCCCCCCAGGGGGAGGGGGAACATTCTTTTGTCTTATTCTTTCCAGTCATAATTTATTTCTTTTGCTAGAACAAGCCTTCTTTGTTTGAGGTTCCTACAAGTTGCACCGGGCAGGAGGGGTGGGGGAGATTCTCTCACAAGGTCTCCCAGGCTAAACCCACAGCTGATTTCTGAGTACACCACGTACCACGGTGTCACAAAGATACCACAAACAGAGAAAAGTCATGCAGCCATGTGTTACTGGAGCTGGCCCCAGATTCGTGCCAAAATTCTGGATTTCCTGGCGCTCTCAAGCTCTCTGGACCATGGGGATTATACATTGCACAAGGTATCAGGTGCCAAACACTGACTTTTAAGAAAGCACATGGGAAACGAATCAAAATGACCCCTTGATATGCTATAGATACGTTTTTAACAATAACAGAGGGGGAAACTCTGCCTTATTAGACATTTACCCAGCTTATCTGCCTGCTGGCATTCCTCAAGTACACTTGAACACATGCTGGGCCACCTCAGCCTGGGATCCTCTCCTATTTCACAAACCAAGCAAGGTCAGCTCAGGGCAGAGGTTGAATAAGATTCCACTTAGTGAAACCTCACTGTCCATCAAAAATGTTGATATTCCATCAAAAATGTTGATATTCCATCAAAAATGTTGATATTCCATCAATTGGCAATGAACTTCTTTTTGCAGTCAAAGATTATTCCAGAGCTGGAAAGAGATGAATTTGTTCTGAGACTCCCAACATAGGAAGGGTGTGAAGTTGTTGTTGGAAGTCCAGAGAAGGCCACTAAGATCATCTGAGGGCTGGAGAATCTCTGCTGAGGAGAAAAAGTTGGGGTTGTTCAGCCCAAAGAAGACTTCAGGGAGACCGTAGAGCAGCTTCCAGTACCTGGAGGGGCTACAGGAAAGCTGGGGAGGGACTTTTACAAGGGATTGGAGTGATGGGATAAGGGAGGGAAGTGTTTCAAAAAGTTCTTAGAAAGAAATTCTTTCCTGTGCAGGTGGTGGGACCCAGGTTGCCCAGAGAAGCTGTGGCTGCCCTATCCCTGGAAGTGTTCAAAGCCAGGCTGGATGGGACTTGGAGCAGCCTGGGCTGGTGGGAGGCAGGGAGGTTGGAATAAATTAATCTTTAATGTCCCTTCCAACCCAAACCATTCTAGGAAATCCCTGTCCTTCTGCCTGCCTGTCCATTGGAGACGTGGTGTGCTTTACACAACACTGGGAATATTCACCCCAAATGGCCTGGTCAAAATGATTTTTAACTTAGTTTCCACCATTCAAAAATAAAAAAAATAAATTCATAATTTCATAAAATTTCATAAATTTCATAAAATTTCATAAAATTTCATAAATCAAATGCTATATGCAATATCCATTATACTGAGTTCCTTCACTTGGTCCGTGAGGAGACAGCATCAAACTGCTGCCTGACATCAGCAGTTCAAGAATGAGAAGGGGACTCATTGTCCATAAAAAACATGATTTCCTTCACCTTGACTTGTGTTAGCCCATGCTGTTGTTGATCTGCATTCCAGGATACAAATTTATGATTTCTTTTCAAAGTCAGGATCTACACTAATTTCAATCAGAAACCTATTAAATTTAAAAAAGTTTACAAATAAGATCCAGAATCCTATTGGAGAGGGATGATTTGTTTTGCTAGGATCTCTTCTACATTTATTGTTTGAAGCTTTTTTTTTCCTTCCTTCCTTGGAAGAACAGAGGCTGTGAAGCTCAAGGTTTCATTGGAGCATCACCAGCCTGAACAATCAAGATGATGACCACAGCTCAAGCCAATATAAGGACCAGGACCACCTGTACTGAACTACTCCATAGTGCTGCAGACCAACCAAACATAAAATCTATATCTGGGTTCTCTTTTATGCTTGGACACAACCAGACACCCCACAGAATGGGGGGAAGCTCCTGGAGACAGTTTGGAAATAACAACTTTGGCTGCAATTGGACTAAAGAGGGTGAAATTAGGATGATATCTGCAAATCCCTGAATACTTGCAACAGCAGCAAGTAAGCAGAAGGTTGCTACAGCAGTGATGTGGGCTATGCAAGACCCTGTATCCTTGTGAGAGAGTGCAGGGAAAGGCAGAGATCTGGGAAAGGGAGGGAATGTGGGAAGCCAGATGAAAAGTTTTATTAGGTGATTATTAAACCATAGTGCAGTGCCAAGCACAGCTCAGGGCTGCCAGCTTGTCTCACTGCAGAACCAAAATTAAAATAATGAGAGGGCCCCTGATCACGGGGTGTCTGATGGTTGATTTTCTATCTGTGCTGGCTGACAAGCTTCACCACACTCATCAGTGAGGAAGAGAAACTCAGAGGTGGGAGAGAAGCTTCCCCCAAGGAAGAGAAGCTTCCACCCTTTCAGCTCACTGTGGGGTCTTTCACAGATATAGGCTCCTCATCTGGGAGTCAAAAGTTCAGTGGGAACCCAAACTGCCCAAGAGCCAGAGCTACCAAAGGATGGCTCTTTTCTCAGTGAATGGAGAGAAGATGGGACTGACTTTCAACCACCTACTTGTCTAATTCCTTTGTGGTGGCTTCCATGGACTTCATTCCATGGATGTAAGGGCAGCATCTGGGAGCCTTGGGAGTGGGTAGTCTGAGTTATTCATCACTGTCAGGTAATGAAACACCATCTGGGGCATCTTCATCCATTTTAGGCACCTTAACAGGTGGTCTAAGTATAACCAATTCTTCATGCATGGGAAGCAGATGGCTACCACAGAAAGGAAAACTTTCTCCTGAGGTTTGGATTGTCCTCTGGCTTCAGCCTTCAGGAAAAACAGTCAGGGTGTTGTTAACAGCACCAGTTATAAAGAGAGGTTCAAAGTGTCTGCATCTAAACCTAATGGCCACCATAAACAGCATTTGAATGTTGATTAAAAAAAAGATCCAGGTCTGGATCCAGCAAAGGATTTTATGACACGTTTTGAATCTGACTGTGGTTGCTGGGTCTTAAGTAGACATTTGGCAGTGGCTTCCAAGGAAGGAGGTCTGAGACAAGGAAAATAAACACTCAGCAGCAATTTAGCCCAGGAGACTGATCCCAAGACATGCGTGGACTGGATGCACCCACACCATCCACCTGGAAATACTGTGCAGATCAGGACAAGTCCTTCTGCACTGTGAATCTCGTCTCTCCATGGGGCTGCTACAAGATTCCCTTTCTCTGACACCATCAACCTTATGGTTCCACACAGCCTGTTTTTAAATAACACAGGCAACACAGCTCTGGCTCTGCCTCCATCCCATCTCTGGGGACATGGCTGCCATTTTCACTGAACTTCTCCCATGCAAGAAGCCTTCTCCACCTACCTTTCGTTTGCCTCAGCTTCCTTTACATCTCATTACTGTGATGACAGTGACCTTCTCAGGTCCCTGGCCCTGCTCCAGTGACCTGGGAAGGCCACCAACAGCATGCCAGATCATCACAGAAGAAGTTATACAAACAGATTTCCTTGACCTATGATGCTGTCCACCCATCTGCTCACGAATGCTCAGTGGGATGTGTCAGCTGCCTTAAGGATCTGGAGGCAGATTTCTCTGCCTGGGACTCGTGGTTCTGGTAATTCTCCAAGCACTGAGTGGAAAGGCAGTGCTGTTCTTAGAGAACTGTGTGTGGGGCTGATGTAATGTTCTGTGCTGTGATATTCCCAATAGGAACATTTGACTTCGGGTCGCAGGTTTGCAGGCAGCCATCTTGCTAACGTCATGGCAGCTCAGAGCAATCCAACCTCCCTCTTTTCCACTGCTTGTGCAGAGGCACATCCGTGTGGGTTTGCCTTTGAGTAGGGAATCAATACGACTGGTGTTGCCTCTTCTAAAATCCATGCTTTGTCTTGGTCCCCTCCCAGTAAACGATGGGCTCACCACTACTGGATCCGGTAAGCTTTTCCTCTACAGTTAATAGCTGGATGAGTTTCTGGGGTGGATGAAGAGAGACCTCGGGGCTTCAGGACTTGCAAATCCCACAGCAAGTTCCTATCTACTCCCACTCCTGCAGGAACACCATGGCAACCAGCTCAAACTGTGCAAATTGGCTGCAAAGTGCTTTTCTTCAGTCAGTAACACAATACTTTTTCTTTCTCCAGACATCCAAAATTCACTTGCAACCCTCAAACACCCCTTACCAGCTCCCAATGTTATAAACAATTCATTTGGTTAAGGATTCCTTTTTCTTCTTTTTGTTTTAGAAGCCAGTCTTGGAGATGTTTTTGGAGATGTTCTTGGAGGAAGAATTTCTTTACTGAGAGGGTGATCAGCCATTGGAATGGGCTGCCCAGGGAAGTGGTGGATTCTCCATCCCTGGAGATACTTAAAAAGAGCCTGGATGTGGCACTCAGTGCCATGGGCTGGGAACTGCAGTGGGAGTGGATCAAGGGTTGGACTTGATGATTTCTGAGGTCCCTTCCAACCCAGCCAATTCTAGGATTCTATGATTCTATGTTAAATCTCTTCTCTCCCTTACCAAACCATTCATGCAGAACATCACCACCTCATCTCTTGGACACTAAGACCCAAGTGATGTGACAGCAGCTGTTGAGTTTGCAAAGTTAGCTTACATACCATGCCTGAGAAGCCTTTTTCTGCATTGAAGATGTTTCTTCCACCAGTCTTTAGAGCAGGAAAAGATTTGAGTGGACAGGTGATATGGACCTCAGCCATATGAGGATCTTTTCTTAGGGACCGTAACACTTCAGATCCATTTCCACTGTAATTCAAATCTTCTTTCTCACCAGAAATTTAAAAGAAAATGTCCACGTGTTCTACAGCTGAGTAAAACACAGCAAGGGTCACTCATTTCCTGTGTGTTCCTATTCCCCAGGCTCAGTGCAAGTTGTGGTCTTCCCTTTCATTCTGAGTCTAAGATGTTTGGTCTCAAAATTATATTTGGAGTCTGCTGTAGATTCAGGATGTACTAATGCTCAGTCTGGGTGTACTGCAGTTTGTGTTACAGAGGGTCTGAGGAGTTCTGTGTAAAATGAAGGAAGAGAAGAGAAGAGAAGAGAAGAGAAGAGAAGAGAAGAGAAGAGAAGAGAAGAGAAGAGAAGAGAAGAGAAGAGAAGAGAAGAGAAGAGAAGAGAAGAGAAGAGAAGAGAAGAGAAGAGAAGAGAGAAGAGAAGAGAAGAGAAGAGAAGAGAAGAGAAGAGAAGAGAAGAGAAGAGAGAAGAGAAGAGAAGAGAAGAGAAGAGAAGAGAAGAGAAGAGAAGAGAAGAGAAGAGAAGAGAAGAGAAGAGAAGAGAAAAGAGAAGAGAAGAGAAGAGAAGAGAAGAGAAGAGAAGAGAAGAGAAGAGAAGAGAAGAGAGAAGAGAAGAGAAGAGAAGAGAAGAGAAGAGAAGAGAAGAGAAGAGAAGAGAAGAAGAAGAAGAGAAGAGAAGAGAAGAGAAGAGAAGAGAAGAGAAGAGAAGAGAAGAGAAGAGAAGAGAAGAGAAGAGAAGAGAAAAAAAAGAAACCAAAAGAACCACTAATAAAACAAAGTCTTAAGGATGAGGGATTTCTGAGCTTCTAGACACAACTCAAGCAAATAACCTAGGAAAAAGGGAGGTGAATGTGGTCAGAAATGGCGAGGGGAAGCAATTTGTTTTAATACACATTGTCTCTGTTTCATCTTCTTGCCCAGATCCTCAGGGTGGCTGAGATTCTTTGATATTCCCAGTGGTTCTTTTTTAAATAAAAAGAAAAAAAGGCCAACATCACAGCAGGTGCCAAGTGCAGGCTGCACAGAGGGTCAGAGTTTTTATTGGGAAAGAAAGATTGTGATAGACAAATGATATCGATATTGATTTCAGGTGGTGGGAAGGAGAGAGGGACAATTCCAAGTTGTAGAACAGAAAATCTAAAGCCAAATGGAACAGAAAAGGACAAACAGAAGTAGCAGCCCAAGTCAGCAGCACCGATGGAGTTGTTATTGTCTCTGAACAGCCACAGGGTGCCCGTAGGCAGGAAAAAAAATGTAAACTATGGAAGTTGTGTCAGCAGCAAAAAGTTGGCAGGAACCAGTGCCTGCACTGAGTGGTGCTGCAGAAGAAAAGCTGCTTATCATGCAGAATCATTTACTCAGCCCTCAAATTTGACTCCTTCACTCCTATTGCAGCAGCTTCTCTCTCAGCTGCAAGGGGGACATTCCCATGATGAATTTCAGGTGTGGTGTTTTGGTTTTATTCCTCCTGGCTCAATGATTCTCTATTCAGAATGCAGAACTGATGCTCCTAATCCAAATCAGGAAGGTTCTGCTGTGGAAGCTGTGGATGCTCCCTCTCTGGAAGTGTTTAAGGACAGGTTGGATGGAACCTGGAGCAACTTGGTCTAGTGGGAGGTGCCCTGGCCCATAGCAGGGGGGTTGGAACAGGATGGTCTTCAAGGTCCCTCTCAACCCAAACTATTTTGTGATTTTATGAGTAGATTCACTTATTTCTTCACCAGTAAAGTCCAAAAAGCATCAAGATAAATGGGACTAAGGAAATGAAGTGCTTTGGGGGCAAAGTACCTAAACTGGCACTTCTTGTATGATATTGGGCAGATCTTTTACACATGTAATAAGTTACTCTAACTATGCTTCTCTCTTTAATTTAGAAATAAGAGACAAAAGTAATTCTATTTGTTTGGATAGAAAGTTTTAACTGCAGCTGAGTTCCTGGGTGCTCCCTTGGATATCACAATTACAGTTCCAGGAGGCAGAGTTTGCCCTGGTTGTGCTCAGAAAGAGCATCCATTTTCTCCCTGGGACCATTTTTCACTCCGGAGAGGAATCTCACCCATTGCTCTGCTCCTTGTGCCTTTGCTCATTCTCGTTCATTCCTCTCCGATAAAGTAACGTTTACTTAAGACTGGAAAATCTTACTTTATGAACCTTTTACTTCATGGCTTGGGCTTGGCTCAGCTGAAAAATTAGAGGCCACATCCTCACGTAGTATAAAATGGGAATCAGGCCAGTTTCCACCAGGGGAGAATCCAACCTCCCCTGGCAAGAAAACCCTTGCTCAGCTCGAGCAGTGAGGGTTAAGGGGCCGTCATGCCTCATTTTTAACATCATCTCTAACAAAAGGTGAACACAGGAGACACAGAAAGGGAGCTAGAGATTTTTCTGAGGGACCATAAATATAATTGCAGTCAGAGGCCAATATTTTCCATGGTTTGCAGCGGAATCATTCCCAAGCCTCAGACATCAATAAATGAACCTTTAACTTGCCTCCTAGCTCTGTTATCCCTTCACACACAGTGCTTTAATTACTTGGTGCCTAAGAAGCATTTGGGACATTGAAGTCTGTCACCCCTTAAGCTGTCTGCCCGACTCTTCATTTCATGAACAAGATACACACAACCTGGTTCAGCCAATGGCAGGCTGGTCACACAAGTATTATGTTTTTCCTCTCGCTGTCTACTGTTTCACCACTGTAGGAATTACACAGCCAAGAGCACAGTAGGAATAATGGCTCTATTCATTTCCCCCTGGGACTAATTCTTACAGATGGCAAGCACTGCGATGGGGCAAATTAGCTTCTTATTTCATTGGGAGGCTTAAAGTTATAAGCTCATTTTGTTGTTGTTTACGGGGTAGCTCGACGTAGGACGGTGCAAGCCTGTACATTGCTGGGAGGAGGCAAAGAGGCAAATCCTCTCCCGACGGTGGTCAGGGGGTTGGAAAGGGGATGCTAGGAGGACCCTGTCACTGCTGAGCTTGTACTCGTCTTGTGCTCAGATCTGAAGCTGGAGGAAAGCTTTCTGGCTGCCTGGGCTCCCAGTCAGGTGTTAATATGAACAGGAGGCTTAGCAGCCTTGCAATCCAGGATCACGGGCAGAGCAGTTTGGGAAATCAGGATTTGTGAGGGTTTCTGGGGAGAAAAACAAGTACAGTTCCCACAGACAGGTTTGGCTACTGTTAAATTCTTTGGAAATGTGCTACAGATGAGAAACTGGGAGATCCTTGTTTACCTGAAAAGACGGACAGACAGACGTACCCATGAATGTTTCCTTTCACAGTCATTTTCCTCCCAAGGCACACGAGAGAGAGAGAGAGAAGGAGTTTCACAACTCAACAGAAGATCCTTGCAAAGGGAAGGCCATCTTTTTCCCTTTGGTAATCACTGTGTGGTTGTGATTACCCACGAAACTATGGCCATGTGCACCACCATACCTTTACCAGATGGCATTTCCAGACAGGGTTGGGCCTTCACATCATCGTTTGTCTAACTTTCCAAGCAGAAAATGGAAGGATATAGCCTCAGTTTTGAGTGAATCAGCATCTCTCTGGAGATTTCCCTTCATACCAGTCACTAATCTGGCCCATAATAATTGCTTTTTATGGGAGCTTTCATGGTCAAAGTCTCTCCCCATGGATTTAATGCACCCAGAGTAATAATAGAAGATGTCGGGTGGGATTTTATTTGCTTGCAAAAGCCCTGTATTCATTAGAAGTGGTATTAAGAGTAGTTTTTCCTGCAGCTGTCAACCAAGATGAATGGGTTATTTTCTTCTGTGTCCCAAAATGTCATAATGGATGTTTACCTCTCCTTGGAGAACCTTAAGGAGAGTGAGTTCAGCCTCCCATCAGAGGTGGTAGAGATACTGACTTGAATCATACCAGTGAGAGGGTTTCAAATGCATGACAGACTCAAGCCCCCAGTTCCCTGTCCTTTTTAGCCTTTCTCAGCCGTGAAAAGAGCTCTCTGAATTTTCAGCATTTCAGATAAAACTGCATTTTGGCTGATAGAATATTTCACAAATTGCTGAGGCTGGAATACACATGACTATTTCAATTCTATTCTATTTATAGACCTATCAAGATCCCTGTTCTGGTGTCCTGATTTCTTATCTCCCTCACTTTTCCATCTCTCCCCAGAGTCACCTCTGCTCTGATTTATTCTGCATTACTTATTCCTGTGTCTATCTGCTACTTATTTATCTTCCTGTTTTAGTTAGGAGGAATATGAGAATAAGAGATTTCCTTCCTTCACTTTCAGTGTTTACAAGTCCATCTGAATTGGTCTCCCAAAACTGTTTTTGGAGAAAAAAAGGTAGTTTTAGAGCATGATTCATTTAATCTATTTTTAGAAACTCTCTAGTTGTGTTGAGTAAATCTCTCTTCATTATAAAAGGCCTTGATTTGTCTTGTCCAGACATGCACATCTATGTTATAAATGATCTTCATCTCCCTTCAGGCATCTTCATCCTTTGTTCCCTGTCCATCATATTTTTTATCCCCTTTCTGCCACTCAGCTGTGTCCACCCCTCCTTCTGCAGTGCCCACCTCAGATATCCAGGGAAATTTCTCTTCCTTAAGGAACACATTGCAGTATCCCAGACTCATCAGACACTGAACCTTTTTCCCCACAGCCTGGCATGTCCCAGAAGGCACAAAACAGAATTCAGACATGATCAAGTGGAAGTTGGGTTTTTTAGGCCCTCACAGGTTCTCAATGACCTTGAGTCTTTATTCTTCTGTTCTTTAGGATGGAAAATGGGAGATGTCTTCAGGCCACACTGCAGAAGTTCACCCTTGTTTAAATGATCATCTTGCTTCTGGCTCCTTAACTAAATCAGAATTCCCATATTCCATCACACTGGGTGACTCTGCTCCTTCTCCATACCCTTACTAGATAGATCCTACAGCCCTGGGTAATTTTGTAGTATTAAGGAAAAGCTTTCTTCCTATTACATCCTTTTTTCTGTAGAACAGAGTGATTTCTGGCCATTGACTCTTTGCCTGCATAAAGCTGAGAATGAGAAGGACCTCACAGCTCAGAGGATTGATAGCAGCAATATTTACACAAGGCTTTTATTGTGCACATGTGGCAAAAGTGCACATTCTTAGGTCATGAAGTGTAATTTCCACTCAACTGTTAATGAGGGTTTTTTCTATTAGCAGAAAAGTGGCATATATCTTGTCTACATCTGAGATGATTCTGGCCTCCATAGGAATATGATTTTTTTTTTCCTTTTCTGAAATGGTTCAAAAAATTCAAAGTAAAGATCACTGGCAAGAATCTAAAAATAATTTGAAAATCACTTTTTTGGGGAAGGAGGACATAATGATTTGTATTAATATCAAAAACTGACATGTACAAAATTGATACATCCTATTATAATAATTTAAAATGATGAGTGCATCAGAAAAAAACAATCTTCAAAACAAAAAGTCACAACAATGTAAAAATTCCTAATTCTCTTTTCTGCAAGACTAAGACAGAATGTTTCCATCCTACAAAATGCTACATTTGCATATGTACAGACACAGACATATGTTTGCAAAATGCAGCCTGCTAACAGACTTTTTTTTTTTTTTTTCCCCTGAAAAGTTTTATTTGTGGAAAAAATTAAAACAAACCTTATTTTCAGCACAGAAGCAATCTGTTCAGAAAGCTTTCAACCACAAGTGGATGCACTGGCAGATTAGTAAACCTGCTTGCTCTGTAAAGCCACCATACCATGAAATCATCTTCTAGATGGTTTAAACTACTCCAAAGCTGTATGTAGTCTGGAGTAAGTAAGGACTATTAAAGTAGTGTATGAGGCAACATCTTCTCTATATTCAACACCAGGATCTTGGCTCTAGAGAAAAAAATATCTTACCTGTTCCTTAGGCCCGTGGGTTTGTTGGCTCCTCTGCTCAAGTGGGATGCATTTTTTGAGCAACCCTGAGCTTGGCTTCAGTCATGCTGTAAATCTCTGCCCTGCTACTTTCCCTTCTGGTGCAGGATGGAGTTTTGCCAGAGTTTTCCCTGGGCTCTGTAGAGCAATCTCACTCTCAGCTGTAGGGTGACCACCTCCATTTTCTTCCAAGATGGAAAAAAGGAAGACGGGATAAAAAAAGCCACGCATTGATCGTATTGAATCCCAAAACCAAGATCATGCTGTGGTGGAAATTCCTTCCTCACCCTGATGTCTCCCCTGAGGGTTTCTGTCTTTGTTCAGAGCCAGTGGTTACTGGAACCACCAAATTCCATGTTTCATGGAGCCAAGCCCTCTCCTGGGCCCACCACCCAGCAGCCCCAAGCCCTTGAAGGGTGAGCAAAGCCGAGGTGAGCAAAGCCAAGCAAGCTGAGTGATGAAAGTCCAGATCAGCACCAGAGACCTCCCTACCTTGCTGGATTAATGATTTCTCTGGTAGCTTCATTGTTGGTTTTACAAGCACAGCCTCAAGGTAGGGAAGGGGAGGAGGGAAAGGCCTGGAGAGAGGAGGCATCAAAGTTTAATGACAAAATCATAGCTGGTTTTGCCAGGGCATTTCATTTCTCTGAACTGAGCCATAACGTTGTTTCCTACACCCCTGTGACCAAAGGAATGCAAGGAGCACGTGGCTGGAAGCAGAGGGTGAAATGGATAGCTCATGGAGTCCAGGAACAGGCACAGGCTGTCCCTGACACCCCAGTGCAGGACAGGAGACTCAAAATTCAATAAAGAGATGCTCCAGAGTTCCTCTAAATCCAGCCCAGGGAATTAAATGCTTCCCTCCAGGGTTTGCACAGTTAAAAAGGCAGAGTGCAGGGAGCATTCATGGAGTTCAACTCAGATTCTTTGTTAAAGGAGTAGAAAGGAACAACAACAAAAAGTAAAATTCAAGCAGCTAAAAAGCAAAAGGTTCTGTGTTTCTAGAGGCTCCAAGCTGAAGGACTTCTAATGCAGAGCTGCCTCTTTCTGTGTTACTTCATTTTTCAAAATGCATCACACACAGACACACTTTTCCCCCTCCTAACCTTGCACACTGAACTCTCTGAACCTAAACTGACCTTATTACCTATGCAGGTATTGGCCAATGTCCTTTGTTCACTGAATTATAAGCAGAAAGTGATAACAGCAAATATTAACAGACTGATTTTCCTCCTTAGGGAAAGAAGAGACAACTCAGCATTTATTTGCCCAGAGGTACCTCCTCGGGTAGGGGCCATTCACTTGGATCAAGCTGTTTTCAAAACCCCCTGTGGTGGCCAACAAGCTCTCTGAGCAATGTCAAACTTGTGGACTAACATTGGCACAGGTTAAAAAGCACCCCAGAAGTTAAGAAGCAATCTGGAAGCAAACTTCTCTCTTCCTTCCTGCTAATGCAGCATCAACTTTGCAAGATTCATTAAAAAAAAAAAAAAACGTAGCAAAGAGGAGTCTAGAGGTTAGTGGTCTCTGGTCAAGATTTCTGGTGTCTAAAATAAGATATAAATACCTTTTGCAGAAATCTCCCAGCAAGCTACTCTGAGCAGGAAAAAAAATTGTGATGTTTTCAACTACTTATAACCCAGAAACAGCACCAACAACTTCCCAGAATCCCTCCCTTTATTGTTTTCATCTGATCAGGGTAGTTTTCTCATCACCTGCAATTCTGGCTCTGTGGAGTTCATTCTAAATTATACCCCCCACCCTACACAAAGGGAATCAAGGACTGAAATCAGCCTATCTTGCTTGTAATAGTTGCTGAGCAACTCCCAGATGTTTCCTTGAGGAGCAAAGCAACATCTGTGCCTCTTCTGAGCAAAAAGAGCCTTGCTGCAACAAGTGCAATCAGCAAAGATTGCAGGGAATGGTTGTGGGGTTTATTAGATCAGAAGGAAAATTGCTAAGAAAAAAAACTAAACAAGAAAAGGAAATAAAAAACAAGTCCCTTGTAAACAAGACCTGCTTGGGTTCTACTTCACTGGAGCAGTTGGTTTGCATCCAAAGTGCTGAAAAGAAATGTTTGGCATCACAAACCATGAGATGTTCATGGGTGATGGAGCAGGAGCCAGAAAGCACTGCTCCTGCTCTTGACATAAAGTTAGGAGCCATTAGAAAGAAGACATCTTGGTTTAGCTAATCATACATCTAATGTCAGCCCCTTTTATTTTTATGAGCACATTTTTTTTTAAAAAGCATGCAACACAGTTATCACTGGGGTTATACATTGTTGAAAGCCACATCTGAACTGTGGAGAAATTTAGATATCAGCACAACTTCTACCTCAACCTCTCACATCTGGGATCACAACAGTCCCCATATTTTTTAAGTCAAACCTGGGTGTGCTAACTGGGTAACCCACTGTCATTTCCTACACAGCTCCCAAAGTGCTTAAAATAAGCAGAGACCATATTATTTTATTTTTTCCCAGATAGTCTTTTTTGTCACAGAGTTGTTTGCCTGGGTGAGGTTATTGGTGTTTCTGTGAGCTTTGGTCATCATCTTGATTGTTCAGGGTGGTGATGCTCCAATGAAACCTTGAGCTTCACAGCCTGTGTTCTTCCAAGGAAGGAAGAAAAAAAAGGTTTCAAACAATAAATGTCAAAGAGATCCTAGCAAAACAAATCACCCTCCTCCAAGAGGATTCTGGATCTTATTTGTAAAGTTTTTTTCATTTAATAGGTTTCTGATTGGAATTAGTGTAGATCCCGACTTTGAACAAAAATCATAAATCTGTTCTTAGTGTTTCTCATTGCTTTTACTGTCTGAACCTTCCTGTCACTACGAACACAGAACTGTGGGGGCAACTTACCACCCAAAATCCAGGGTTGTTGAGTATTCACCTTGTTAAGGCAAAAAGGACAGAATCTGGATTAGATTCCCCACAGTCCTGGGCATTTAAAGATGCCTTTGTTGAGTGAGGAATTATTGCCTTGGATGTGGAAATGTTGAGCTCTTCTTTTCAAGATCTTCTCTGGGTTTTACTCTTTCTCAATCAAGTCCTATTCCTGCCAAAATCACCCCTCTGAGCAGCATTTAGGACTCCCTTTGCCTTGCTGAACCCATCCTTCCTCAGCCCAGCAGTTATTATGATTATTAATTAATGAAACCATTAATGTCACTTTGCTGGTATTTGCAGAATTTCCTTTAATCTCAAGACTTTGAGGTTGAGAGGATTGCTGCATGAAGAGAAATGTCTCAAAGGTTCTGGGAGCCTCCAGAAAAGGAATGGAACTGCTCAAATCATGGAAATGATCATTCATGGCTTGTTCAGAAACCCCAGAAATCCCATGGCAGACAATTTTCTGTTACAACGTTGTCTGTGTGGGCAAGAGGAGATGCTTAATGCAACATCAACTCCCGAGGGCTATGCAGGAAAAAATAGAAAAAAATGGTTTTGGTGAATTTCTATTCAAATATGGATAAGATTTCTCTGTGAGCTTCTATTTTAAAAACTACCTAGTCCAGCATATTGCATCCCTCCCAGGAAAGCAAGACCAGAAGCCTTTATTTTATACTGTTTTTATGGAGAGTCCCAGCCAATACTGAACTTTTTCTATGCCAGCTGGTAAATAAATGTTAGAAGGATGTGAACTGTGGGATTTCTGCAATCAGCTTCTCAGACCTGGCTGGAATGGCTATTTTTAGACCATGTGAAAATGAAACTGCTCCTTTTCTGGTACTCTATTCTGAAAATCCTGGTCCCTCTTTTTCTCCCATGAGCCAAGTTCATGTCCCCATGATTCACCCACTCACCTTTTTTGCCTGTTTTTTGGATAGCTTTCTAGAGAAAGGGAATGGCCCAGTGGGCAGGCCAGAAAAGCAGCTTAATATGCTGTAAAAAATGACTGGGAATAGACCTCTTTGTGCCAGCTGATAAAACTGAAATATTCTGCTTTGGGCTGAACCACAAAGCTGACATTTTAGCTTTTTTCCCATGAAAAAAACCAAAAGGAAACAGGAAACAACAGAAAGGAACAACAACAACAAGAAAAAGGAAAATTCAAGCAGCTAAAAAGCAAAAGGTTCTGTGTTTCTGGAGGCTGCAGGCTGAAGGACTTCTAATGCAAAACAAACCAACCCAAAACTAACCCAAAACACACTTTTTTTGTGGCAAAGTAGGAAAAAAAATTATAAAGGCCAATATTTAAGTGCTGCTTTGAAGCATCTATAAAATCACTGATCTAAGACAAAGCAAAGGAGTGTGTGACACATGTCAGGACAAAAGGACAAGGTAGGGCTGCTTGGTGGGAATCTGCTGATGCAGAGTTCCTTGATTTCAACTCTGTAGCTACTGCTACAGAGTAGCAACCCTCTGCCAGGCATCTCAGTCATGGTTTGCAGGAATTCATCCAACCCCAACCCGAGGTGCACAAATGTGCAAGAGCAACCTATGGTCACAAGAAGGTAGTTGTGTGTCCAGCTCCTCAGGCTGCCCTTTGTGCTGACTGCCAAAAGGAACTATGGGGGAAGTAGATCATAGAATCCTAGAATGGGCTGGGTTGGAAGGGACCTCAGGGATCATCAAGTCCAACCCTTGATCCACTCCCCCCGTGGTTCCCAGCCCATGGCACTGAGTGCCACATCCAGGCTCTTTTGAAATATCTCCAGGGATGGAGAATCCACCCCTTCCCTGGGCAGCCCATTCCAATGTCTGATCACCCTCTCCAGAAAGAAATTCTTTCTAATGTCCAACCTAAACCTCCCCTGGCACAACTTGAGACCTCTTGTGCCCTCTTGTCTTGCTGAGAGTTGCCTGGGAAAAGAGCCCAACCCCCCCCTGGCTCCAACCTCCTTTCAGGGAGTTGGAGAGAGTGATGAGGTCTCCCCTGAGCCTCCTCTTCTCCAGCCTCAACACCCCCAGCTCCCTCAGCCCTTCCTCACAGGAGTTGTGCTCGAGTCCCTTCACCAGCCCAGTTGCCTCCTTTGGACCTGCTCCAGGACCTCGATATCCTACTTTCATTTGATTTATCTTAAGCTGATAACTTATTCCACTTCTTCTACAGCATCAAGGTTCAGAAAGAGGTGACCCAGCTGACCTCCAGCAGCACCCACCCAACCCCTCTCCCTCTTGGCTCTCATCAAAGTCCTGCCTGTCAAGAACTTGCAGACTTTCAGCTTCTGCAATCTCGGTATCGCAGGCAGCAAGAGTTTGTATACAAAGCTGTCACCACCCTCGTGAGTGGGTGGATTTTCCAGCTCATCTGTAACCTGAGTGGCACTCTTCAGCCCTGGGATCTTTCTTCCTAGTGTCAACAGCATGCAGTGCTGCCCTATCCCCTTACACATTATCTTCGATCAAGTTGATGGGCAGGAGGGAACAGAGCCAGAAGTAATTGTGACAGGCTGGGTGTTTTTACAGGCACAATAGTTAATGGGCTGGTTAATGTAAAGGATTAGCCCCTTCATCCCTGGGACATATGAGAGGGGAAGGGAAGGGGGTGGTGCTACTCAATAAGCCCCAGTAGGAAACTCCAAGATCAGCTTGTAATCAGAGAGAAGCAAATCAGAAAAATGCTTTATGAGATCTCCTCGCTGGCCCAAGGGTCGGCGTTTCGGGGCCCTGATGGAGGTCACACAGCATCCAGCTCAAAAAATCAGAGCTTTCATCTGAGCCATGCTGCAGGGGAGGAACAAAAAGGCTAAACAGATGCTCTTCGTCTTCAAGCAAGGATTAAGAGGAGGAGGAGGCAAGGGGGAAGCTCTCAGCTGTGCTGCAAGGACATCAGGATTTCTCTCCCAGAAACTCAGCTGATGCAGAGCATTCTGTCCCTGTGTCAGGAGGCCCAACAAGCAGCTGCCCAGGGGTATTGCTGCATGCTGGAGCTGTCTGTGTGTAGGGTAGACACTTGACACATTGCCTAAGACAGCAAAACCCCAAGATCCAACCCTCTTCATCCTCTCCCTCCTGCATCCACCTTACATTACAGCAGCATTATCCAGGGGAGTCCACCAGGTGCTATTGTATCACCACAAAATGCCCAAGCTTATAGGATTTATGGCCATGTGCTCACATGGTTTAGGCATCAGAAAGTCAGAAACCCTTCCTCCAAATTCTTCAGTAGGAAGAAATTCCCCAGAAAAGGTGCAAAGCACCAGAATAAAAGGGACATCCAGCAGCTGGAAGCTGGGAGGAGTTGGAGCTGGCTTGATAGCATCCCACAGAGGAAGGTAAATCACCAGGAGGTAAAGATCTGGGGCAGTGGACAGAAATGTTTTCCCTTGTGCCACAAAGCCACAGAGATATGAATTTTTCTGTGGCCAAATATTGCTCAGGTATGCAGCAGAGTTATTTGGGTTTTGCTGTAAATTACTGGGATTTAACAACATCCACAGCCCAAATCATCATCTGCATTGCAAAGTGATGTTTAGCATCTTCCTCACCACAGGAACTTTCATCTGTGTCACATGGTTCCAACTACTTAAAAAAATTTTAGTTTAAATTGATGAAAACTCAGAAAAAATTATCTCCTTCTGTCCCTTCTTTCCCCAAATGGCATCCTAACTTTAGCAGCCAGAAACAGAGGAAACAAAAGAATAATTTCTAGTTATTTATTCCTTGCTTTGATAGCATTTAGTTATTATTTCATACTCTGATACTTAGATGGAGGGGCAAAATCCAGGAAACAGTTTAAAACCAAGCAGATCTTGCCATCTGTGGCCAATTCCCCTCCACTTCAGCAGCATTGTGTCACTGTCATTGTCACCATCAGCACCCAGACAATTCCAGGGGCCAAATCACTGCACTACCTTCTGTAAAATCACTGTTTTCCCTTGTACAAGCAAGGCACCCCCTGAGAGAAGGATATCTCATTATATTATGACTGCACGGCTCTTCCGAGTCCAAGGCCACCAAGGAGGCCAGCAAGGTGGCCACTGAGCCAACCCCTCCCTTGTTTCTCAGTTAAATGGAGGCTGGACTAAGGGGAGGTGGAATAGGAAAAAGTTCACCTGTCAGCAGTTCAAATAACCTGGTTTAGAAACCAGCTGAGGCCCTTTGGGGCTGAGAGTCCCAAAGCACGATAAGGAGCACAGAGTCTTGGTAACTAAAAAAAAAAAAAAAAAAAAGCATTTCAGGAACTGCATCAGAGTAGAAATTAATTCAGCAAAATCTACAAGTGTCCAAAATTCACTTGGAGGGGATGTTCTCAACTGTTCCATCATTTGGCAGTCTCTTCTCAATGGAGCCCTGTGGGAGGACAAGGGGCAAGGGGCATGAACTGGAACACAGGAAGTTCCACCTCAACATGAGGAAAATCTTCTTTTCTGTAAGGATGATGGAGCACTGAAACAGGCTGCCCAAAGAGATTGTGGAGTCTCCTTCCCTAGAGATGTTCAAGACCCATCTGGAGATGTTTCTGTGGGACTTGCCCTAAGTGATTCTGCTTTGCCAGGGGAGTTGGACTTGATCATCTCCAGAGGTCCCTTCCAACCCTTTCCATTCTATGATCCTATGATTGCACCAAGTGTTTCCCAACATCCCCATTGAGCATGGAAGACACCAAGAACCTCACAAGACACCAGGTCCACTCTGATCTACCCACCCACTTCTTTTCTGCCTTCAAAAAACACCTTCATACTGTTGGAGACATCTACCTATCCTTGGGTCAGATATTTGTTCTCCATCATAAATCCTCATCCAATTACATTTTCCTTCTATTTTAGAAGAGTGGGTTTTTTTTCCAGCAGCCTGGGTGCTGGAATTGCTT
Source organism: Heliangelus exortis (assembly GCF_036169615.1). Lineage (NCBI taxonomy): Eukaryota > Metazoa > Chordata > Aves > Apodiformes > Trochilidae > Heliangelus > Heliangelus exortis. The sequence goes on from NC_092423.1 coordinate 2,665,508, forward strand.
CTGGAGTCTCACAGCCTAACCTTGTGAATAAAAGATGGATTTGTAATAGAAAATTTTATCTTCTGAGAGTTGATGGCAGCAAGGATGCAGACAGGGGAGATGATGAAGTCTGGAGTGTGATTTTGGAGCTGACAGAGAGTAGGTTGGTTGAAGCAGTCTACTTCACCTATATCTATAAATACATAAAGTAAGAAGAGATTAATTCAACCCATATAGTTTAATTTGCAACAGAGATGAGTGGAAAATCTGTATTATTATATGTTTACTATTATTTTGTAGTTATGTTCTGTAGTGACATCCACAAAGAACCACTTTATTTTTTTATTGGGGATCCTTCTTCCACTTTCTCAAACATGCATGTACATCTGGCAGAAAGTCAAATGTGGTTTCTGGTTCATGTGCACAAAAAAAAAAAAAAAAAAAAAAAAATCCAAGTTAACAGAGCTAAATTTTCTGCTCAGGGCATGCTCCAGCTTTGGAAATTTTCCATATGTCCACATATTCAAAAAGGTTGAAAGCAACCACATTGCTGTTGTGAAATATGAGTGTCACAGAGAAGTCAAGAAAGGGAATTGATTGTTCTGTCCTCAGATCAGGGCTCAAGCAATTTTCAGAAAATTAGCCAGGGGCAAAACCCCAAACTGTGTCAATAATATCTAAGACTGAATAGCTGGTTTCTCAGAGGGACCCATTCATTTTTGGCTCCTGAATGGTCCAGGAGTCTCTCTAGCCCTACCTACATGGTTTCACAAGCCCAGTTAGAGTTCAGACAGATGCTGTGCTTTAGGAACATTCATAAATGTCCTAAATGTGAATGCTGTAGCAAGTCCAACAAAGAACAAGGTCCTCACTCAGCAAAGGACTTGCAAAAGCAAAGGAGCTGGAAACCACCTTGCATCAAAAAGCTCGGAGACAAAGGAAGTATTATCATGGTTGTTAGAGATCAAGGCATCAAGAGATTAAAGGCTTGGTTCTTATATCTATCTGTATATATATATAAATATGCACACTATTCTGGCACTGTAAAAGGACCCTTAAATGACAGTCAACTACAGATAACTATTATAAAATATGAACCAAATCTGCTATGCAGAATGGCCACTCTTGAGAGGGAGGACAAAGAAACCTTTTTTTTCATATTTTCCACCAATCCATAAGGTAAAGAGACAACAAAACGTGTCCAAGTTACAGAGGAAACTTGCTGCAAAGTTCTTAATGAAGCCTTAACAACCAAGTTCTGATCAAGGACTTGTACTTTTTGGGGTTATTTTTGTTATTTTTCTTTCTGCAGGAGTCATTTAAACAAATACATATTTTAGCAAAGACTAAAGCTGTTTCAGCTGGAAGTGGACTTTTTAGATGGTCTTTCTGTAGAAAAAAAAAATATTGTCTAAACTCTCTGCATAAGTAGGGAAAAGAAAAGAAGTACCCTCAGGAAATAGTTACAACAAATTTGTCACCAATAACGTAGTCAGGAGTTTAAATTAGACACACCTCATTTATAGATCAATGTTGATTTCACCAGGGAGGGCAAGAAACAAAAGAGAAGAAAAAAAAAATCACGTTGAGATCACACACAGTTTTCAGCAGCCTTTGCAATACTTGGCTTTGCCAAGCAAAACCCACTTCAGTTCTGTGTGAGACCAAGAGCAACTCTGTATTGCATGAACCAAAATAATGTTTTCATTTAACAAAGGAGCAAGGAGTGTAGGGGGGACAGAAAAGAAGGAGAACAGTTAAGAAGTACAGTTAATTGATGTAAGAATTTGACCAGATAAATCCACATGTTCAAGCCACTAAGCTTTGGCCCTCTGCACCTGGACCATTCAGGTTGCATTTCATGCTAACAAAACAGCAGACTTGATTCAACATAAACAATGTTCCTTTCCACAGACAAATGACGTCAATTTAGGATTTATTTATACAAGGCAAGCTGAGATTAGAAGTAGCAGATGAGGAAAGGGATGAGAAAGGATGAGAAGGAAGCAAAAAAATAACAGAGATCAAAGCCCTCATTCAGCAAAGAATCTGAAAATGTGCTGCATGTTAAGCATATGCTTAAGTCCTGCTGGAGGGACACGTGTGCAAGTCAAGTGTGATCCCCAATTACAGGAGAAGCCTTCACATTTGTTGCAAAAGAATTAAAACAATTGTTGTCCTTGATAAAGAAAACAATTCTTTGGTTTTTTAGCAGCTTCCATGTGTCTATATATGCAGGGAAAACTGTATATACTTACATGGTGTTAACATATGTTGAAGTGAAAAAAAAATAAATAGGAAAATGGCAAAGGGACAGCCATACCTGCCCAGCTCAGATCTCTCTTTTCTCTGGCATTGTGTCTCCTACAGCTGCAGTAGCTGCAATATCATAGAATCACAGAGTGGTTTGGGTTGGAAGGGGCCTTAAAGATCATTTCATCACCCCCTGCCATGGGAAGGGACACCTCTCACTAGAATAAATTGCCCAAAGGTCTGACCAACCTTCAACAGCTTCTCTGGGCAACCTGGCCACAGTCTCACCACTCTCCCAGCAAAGATTTTCTTCCTAATATCTCATCTCAGTCTCCCCTCTTTCAATTTGAAACTATTCCTACTCATCCCACCACTCCATGGCCTTGTAGAAAGTCCACCTGCAGTTTTTCTGTAGCCCCTTCAGGTACTGAAAGGTTCCCTGAGGTCTCTCAGGAACTTTTTCCCCAGGATGAACCACCCCAACTCTCTCAGCCTGTGAGCAGAGGTGCTCCAGACCTCAGATCATCTTTGTGACCTCCTCTGGATTTGCTCCAAAAAATTGTCTTCTGATGAGGCAGTAGGAGGGCATCCTGCTGTGATCAGGATAATCTGAGACATCCCTCTTTGAAACATCTTAGAAGGCACAAATCCAAAACCAGGTCACCAAGCAGTCAACTTCAGGCTCAGCCAGTGCTTCCCAAGCATGACGTAGGATTTAATTTCTACCCAGGAAAAGTTATTAACCCCTTATAATTTCAACACTGAATATCAAATGTATTTTCTCTGTCTCCCTGATGAGCTCAGATTTGTGACAAGAATTTCCCTTTCTTCCATGTATGGAAAATGGTGATATCCCTTGATGGGCTGGGAGCTCTGCATGAGTCAAGACAGCAGAAAGCCAGAACAAAGTGGTGTTGTTCCAAAGCACCAAAGGATTTCTGGGTCCCTTAGGAATCCATTTAAGGAGGATATGAACACAGTATGCAAATGCCACTAAGGGGAAATTATATTTAAGATAGACAGACTGGACAAAGGGGTTTAAAGGGACTTTATGAAGTTCAGCAGGGAGAAGTGTGAGGTCTTGCACCTGGGAACACATAACCCAGGAGTGCAGTTCAGCCTGGGATCCACCTGGCTGGAGAGCAGCCCTGGGGAAAGGGACCTGGGGGTCTTGGTGGCCAACAGGCTCAAGATGAGCCAAGAGGATGCTGGGCTGCATCCCCAAGGGCATCACCTGCAGAGACAAAGAAGTCCTCATCCCACTCTGCTCAGGGCTTGTCAGACCACACCTGGGATATTTTTGTGTTGAGGTTTGGGCCCTGCTGTACAAAAAGGATGTGGGCAGGCTGGAGAGGGGCCAGAGAAGAGCAATGAGGATGATCAGAGGTGTGGAGCATCTACCATACAAGGAGAGGCTGAGAAAACTGAGGTTTGTTCAGGCCTGAGGAGAGAAGGCTCAGGGGAGACCTTCTGCCCATGTTCATGATTTAGAGGGGGGATGGAAAGAAGATGGAGACTCCCTGTTGGCAAGGGGTTCCATGGACATTGTTCACCTTTTTCTTGACATCAGTCACCAAGGTCTTTCTGAGCCAGACCATGCTTGGCATCCTCTGGTAACACGAGAAGGGAAGGGACATAAAATTACCTAAATAAATGAAGTTTTGGCTTGTTAGCTCACATGGATCAGAGGACTGGAGCACCTGCCATATGAAGAGAATCTGAGAAAACTGTTCAGGCCTGAGAAGAGAAGGCTCAGGGGAGACCTTCTGCCCATGTTCAGTACTTAGAGGGGGCTCCAAAGCAGCTGGAGACTCCCTGTGTCCAAGGAGTCTCATGGACAGGACAAGGGGCAATGGGCACAAGGTGCTCCTGGGGAGATTCCCAGTGGACACCAGAGAAAAATTTTTCCCCATGAGGACAGTCAGACCTTGGAATGGTCTCCCAGGGGAAGGGGTGGATTCCCCCACTTGGGAAAGTTGGAAGTCTCAGCTCCAGGGGTGCTGAGACATCTCAGATAAAGAACAATATTAGAAGGGTTGGAGCAGATGATCCTTGAGGTCCCTTCCAACCTGACACTCTATGAAGATGAGACCAATCCAGACTCCTATCATGAATGTGACCTGTTGGAAAATGTATCTTACAGATCTCAAACAAATTTATCTTCAATTATGATGCAAGCAAACAGATTCAACAAAATAAAAAGCAGAAACAGAGAAATTAGCACATAATGCCCAAAGCATCAGGCCATGCAATCTCCTCCTCTCAAATAGCATCAATCTTAGAATAATACAGGGCAAAATATGGGGGCATGTCTACATACTTTCATGCACCTACATCTCAGATAAAGAATAATATTAGAAGAGGTCCCTTCCAACCTCACGTTCTATGATTCCCAGACGGATTTCCTCCCAAGCTCTCCATCCCTTCAGTGACAAGATGCAAACCTCAATGTGAAGGTAGTGATTTCACGCATGTGAAATGGAGCCAGGGGGGGTCGGGCTCTATCAGTCAGACAAGAGGCCATGGGCTTCAGCTCTGCCAGGGGAGGGTTAGGTTGGAGATGAGGAAGAAATTCTTTCCAGAGAGGGTGATCAGACATTGGAATGGGCTGCCCAGGGAGGGGGTGGATTCTCCATCCCTGGAGGTTTTTAAGAAGAGACTGGATGTGGCACTGAGTGCCATGGGCTGGGAACCACGGGGGGAGTGGATCAAGGGTTGGACTTGGTGATCCCAGAGCTCCTTTCCAACCCAAATGATTCTGTGATTTGCACAAGTGAGTGCACGCACGTGCTGGTTTTTCATTGCATGTTGTGAACAAGGCTTCAGTTTGTAAGAGAACAGCCTGAGGGAAAGGAGGAGGTTGGAGGTTGGGTTTATCTTTCTTTGGAGCTGGAAGATGGAGAAGGGGATTGATTGGGAGGTAAATGGTGCAGGGCAGCAGAAGAGAGATGAGATGGGAAGGCAAAAAGAGGAAAGCAGAGGAATTTGTGAGGTTTCTTTCTATGAATAAAGAGCACATGAGGAGTGACAGGGAGATAACACTGAACAGGCCTCCACCATTTCACAAAAATCGTTGCCTTTAATTTCAAGGAGTAGGAACTCGGGCTGACAGATTTTTGGAGGCAAACACAGTGCTGGGGAGAGGAAAAAAAGGGGGGGGAGTGGGGATGACTGGAAGGGGTCAAAGCTTGTGGAGACCAGACAGAGATGAGCAAGGCTGAGGACAACACAAGGGTGTTGGTGGCACCTCGTGCTCTGCAGTCTCAGGCAGAGCAGAAGCCTTTGCTCAGCTTGGATGGACTTGGATGCTCCAGGAGTATTTCCTAAACTCTGTGCTCAACCACTGCAGAGCTGGGAAAAGCTGACCCTCTCATCTCCACTGGGGTGGCTGCTTCTGCTGCATTACCTGACATTTCACACCCCCATACACACACACACAACCCCCAGGCTTTACATGACTCAAGTGCCAGAGGTTGCATTAAAGAGGTGTGAACATCATGGGGCTGGATACCAGCCAAAGCTCATGAAGGTCAAGGCAGAATTGTTTCCACCAACTCTGACTGGACTTTCAATCAATTCCAGGTTCAGCCTGAGGCTTTCCCTGCCTGTCACCCAAGAAAATGAGGTGATGTGACACGTGATGAGTGGAACCACACAGGAGTGACTGGCTTAGGGTTCCTCTCTCATGGCAACTTTGCTGCAATGTTCCTCTCTGGGGGGCATGGAAAACGAAGGTCCTCAGAGCAGGTTTTTTGCTGTTGTCTCAGAAGAAGTGGTCAAGACAATCTCTCAGTCAAGAAGATGTTCCCAACATGGAGACAACATGCAAAATTAGACCTGGAAAAGCCCAAAAGTGCTCAGCCAATCCTTGGATGAGTTCCTTGCTTTGGGGACATCTTCAATCACCAAGGACAGACTGATCAGACAGGCAGCCAATCCTCAGCTGCTTCTTCTTCACTTAGAAATCCAGGACCAGATGAAATTTCTAACCCAGAAATAAAATTGATACTGGATAAAATTGGATATTTTTGATATTGGATAATTTGATATTGGATAAAATTGATGTTGGATGAAATTGGATAAAATTGAAGTCAGGGAGGCAGCTCAATGTTGTGATAGAGAAGGATTTGTTCCATTAGCTTGGTGGGTCCTCCTCTGGTTTAATTGCCTTTGCAGATCTCACCCAGAGTGTTGAAATTCATCTTCAGCTTTGCCACCAACCCTCAAATAAATTACCATGGAAAGGTGTTTAGAGACCCCATAGTTAGCAATGTGTTTTGAGAAAAGCACTAAGGAATGATGAAGACTTGGTGAAATTTTATGTTGCAAATATTTTTACAGCTTTATCCCTATTTTTAGTTAACAAATCATCTATGGACCAATTATAATTTCCTTCACACATCTTAAGTACACACAAGAATTTGCCAAATGCACTGGTGCTAACCCCAAACATTCAAAAACCATGAGTCAGCCCCCTTGCTGCCTTCCCCCCTCCCATCCCAGGCATCTTATGGACTTAAATTTCATCAGATTTTACAAAAAAAAAAAAATAAAAATAATGTAGTCGCTTTTTATTTACCTTCTTGTGCTGGAAATTTTTCAGTTTTGATTTTTTTAGGCTTTCTGCAGCACTGCTGAAGGATTATTACTTTATTTTCTCTTTCAACCAAGCCTGAAATGCCCTAATAATTACTTGGCTTTTAGGGTGAGGGATGCATAAAAACTTTCCAGGTAAAAACTGGGACAAAACCACATCTTAGTTCTTGGATTTCCCTTTTTCTGGTGGTACCTCAGCTGCTTTTTTTTCATGATGTGTAATATGAAAATATTGTGTTTACACTTTTGTCTGTGGAGCTGGGGTGGCAGAGAGATTGAGCTCAGACCCTCTTAAGTGTCTCTGTCAGAGCAATTTGGAAGCTTTCAACCTTTATAAACAGAAAGCCATTCCTCCTCCCCCCAAACTGACCAGGATGATTCAAGTCCATTTTTTTATTTGCCTAAAATAGGTGTCCAAAACCACCTGAGATACTCCAGGTGTTCCACCTTGCCTCCAACATTTGGAAGGCAATGAGTCTTCTGCGAGACCTCTCTGGTACCCACAGCCCCTTTCTTGATGTCTTACACTCCCAGGAGCCTCAAATGACACTAGAAATCTATTTTTAGGGAACTGTGTGCCCTTTCTCCAGTGTAGTGAGATCTCTGAAGGTGACTTAAGCAAATTATTACTTTGCATTGCAGTGGGCTTGTGGTGAAGTTACCCCAATCCATCTGACAACACAATTTACTAAACCATTCCCTATCCTTTGCTCACAGTCCCTAGGAAAACCTGGTGGTGGAGTATTGCTTTGGGCAAATAATCATCTTCAGCTCTGTAAAACTTCTGCAGCAGAGTTATCTCCACTTCTCCCATGTAGCAAAACAAAGGAAATGTCTCTCTCTGCATTGTGAAAACACTGCAAAGCTCCTTGGGAGAGATCTGGGAGCTTTTCTTTGCTTCTGCCAGTAGAGTTCAATAGAATCATTATAGAATGGCTTAGGTTGGAAGGAGCCTTAGAGATCACCTCTTCCAAACTCCCTGCCATGAGCAGGGATGTCTCTCATCCAAACAAGGTTGCTCCAAGCCTCATCCAACCTGGCCTTGAACACCTCCAGGGAGGGAGCAGCCACAGCTTCTCTGGGCAATCTGTTCCAGAGGCTCAGCACCCTCCTACTAAAGAACTTTTTCCTAATGTCCAACCTTCACCTCTTCTCCTTCCATTTAAAACCATTTCCCCTTGTCCTATGGCTGGACAAACTGAGGAAAAGTCCCTCTCCAGCCTTCCAGTGGGTTCCCTTCAGGGATTGGGAGGCAGGTACAAGGTCCCTCCCGAGTCTTGTGTTTAACAAGTACTTAAACAACAAGTTTCTCAGTAGAGAGGTTCCAGCTGGATGTAGTCACCTTCTCTTGGCTGCAGAACTCAAGATGTGCTTCTTTTCCTCTCCCCCAAACCCTACCCAATATATATTTTTTTCTTTTTCTTTTTTTCCTTGCAGGTTAGAGTATCTCCTACTCAGATCTCGTTTGGCAAAGATTTCCCATCAATCAGTCACTTTGAAAGCCAAGGTCATCAGAGGGCTCCATCATGTGGTGAGCTGGACCATCTTTTTTTATTTATTTATTTTGGTGACAAGAATTTATCCTGAATTTTGGTTTCAGAGGAGCAGATGATCCCATTCTTTGGGGAACTTTACACCTTTAACTCCCTAGTAAAAATGTGTAAGAAGACTGTAGGTGTATCAGTTAAACTGAACTATTCAGGAGGCTTTCATGTATTAATTAGTGTAAAATATAATTGAAAATAAAGTAAGAAAGGACTGTAAGCAGTGGTGTAGCATAACATGATTAAAAATGATAATCACACACAATTGGATTTGTTTTAGGTATGGCAGCAGGAAATGTCAGATAAAACTTTAATAAAATGAAAGATAAAATTTAAATGAAATTAAATATGTAATTGGCTAGAAAATATATCATTGGGGAAAATATGAAGTGATTACTTCTCTGGCAGAGATAAGATAGCCAGCAAAAGGGGTATGTATTTTGTCTTGTATCAAATAAGATAATGCTATTTTAGTAGAAGATACCAATGCTTATCTTACACAAATTAGATAAATGAGTATTAACACTACTCTGCCATTACTGATAAGGGAGAAAGTCTCCATTCCCCCAGAGTGCTCCCAAAGCCTTGAACCTGTGCTCAGGATGAACTTTCATCTACAGACCTTCCACAGCTTTCTTCATACCTTGTTGCTAAAATTCCAGAGAATTTTGCATCCCTAAAACACTGATCCCATCTTTTATGTAAAGCAATGTTGAATATTGAACATCAGCATTTACTTTTTTATTTGTGTTCTACTTATTTCTAAATATCAAATACCCATAAAGGAGCTGTAAATGAGTTCTCCATCCGTTTCCATTTTGCTGATGGGGTCGTGAAGGGAGAAGAAAAAAAAAGATCAAGAAATCCTTGTTTCCTTTGCTTTTACCAATTCCAGAGGATCTCAGTCCAGAGTCACAGCCTCATCAGCCAGCACTGAGGGAAGTGGAGTAAATCCCACCAGGATCTCAGGACTCTTTCCACCCAAACCCTTTGACAAACAGGAGCAGAGAACTGGATGAGTTCTTGATAACCAGGTCCAGGACCATGCACACCTGGAGAAGTTTCCAGACACCTTGCATGAAGAATCTGAGAGGGAAAGAGGAATGAGGATGGATTTCATACCTCCAAATCAGGCAGATTCAGCTTTTTCTTTTTTTTTTTTTTGAGCCAATCAGCTTTTCCTCCCCAGCTGAATAATTTTACAAGGGATCTCTAGAAGCTTGACACTCATTTTAAGGTCAAAATTTAAATATACTCTTAACTAGCAGTATAGAGAGGCAGGAACTGCACCCTGGCTTTCTGCACTGCTGAAGCTTTAGAAAAACATGTTTGATGCTCTTCGAACTTCAGGACTTTCTCCCCTAATTGAACAGGGTCAGAGAAATGCTCAGCACATATAATATCATCTGTAAAAAGCTTCTTTTGGGGTCAGTGTTCATAACCAGGCACTGTGGCAGACACTGGAGTTAATCCCTCCTGGGCTGTGTGGTTTTGTGAGAATCCAGGAAAAAAAAAAAAAACAACCAAAAAAACAAAAACGACCTAAAAAACCAAGACAAAACTCAAAAAGCAAAATTTACCAGATCAGCTTTCTAAGCAGTGACTTTCCTTGCACTTTCCTAGAAACTCTGCTCTGTGTTTCCCATCTCCTGCCAAGTTGCATAGAATTGGATGAGCATAATTTTTCTTTTTTTCTCCTACTCGAGCGAGTGCCAGTGCAAGTAAGTTTATTATTGTAACTTAACCCTCTCTTGCAAAGAGCATTTAAAGCACCTGGCTTTACGTTTTGAATGAAACTGGAACTGACCCTACTTTCCTGAAAATGTAGCTGCTTTTTATTTGACTTGCAGGGGCTTAAGTCAGCTGCAATGGATTGGGGTTAAGAGAGTCTCTGGTGGGAAAAGCCTATGAGAGGAGAGAGCAGCTGGAGGTAAAATACACTTAAAAAAACACTGAAATACTCAGATAGTACTGTCTGGCAATCTTCAAATTCTACCTGTCTTGCTGTAAAGGAAGACACATGTTTGGTGGGTTTTTTTTATTTTTATTTTGCTTTTTTATTTTAAAGAGGATTATGGAGGCTTGCAATGAAATCAAACTTAAAAGCCAGGGAATGAATGGGTGTGGGGAGGCTGCCTTCACTATAAAGAGAGAATTGAGTAACTAGCACAGACTTAAATAATTTGCAGACATCTGATATTAAAATGAGAGAGAAATCCCACCCCTACATCTACTGACTGGGAGCTGTGCCATAAGGAGAATTTTACTGGCTAGTGTGGCTCCAGGCACCCTAACCTTCTAAGAATGCTTTTTGCTGGGATATTTATTGATTTTTATTGTTTTTTTCTGGATCTAAACAAAAGCAGAAGGGAAGAAATTGAGAAGAAAAAATCGTAAGAAAAAAGCTAGATCAGATGGAGAAGAGCTGATACACCAGCTTGAGAAAAATCCTGAGGGGAGTTGTCTGAGTTGTCTGTAAAGTCATCCTGAAGATGTGGCAGCTTTGTAGGTCTACTACAACCAGGTCAGGACATCAAAGGGAATTAAGGAAGTTGGAAAGATCAGTGAAGCCAGGAGTCATTGGGGCACCCATCACACTGAGCCTCATAAACTGTTCTGTAGCCTCCTATGTCACCAGTGAGAAGGTTGAGATCAGGAGCAGTAAACAGAACTCACAGGCTTGGAATTTTTTCATTGGAAAATGAGGTTGTATTAGAATCTAGAGTGTCCAAGAACTCGTAAAATAACCAAGTAATTTGGAGGTTTATGTTAGGACACTAATTCTGGAGTCCCCAACAGCAGAAGGACACAGAGCTCCTGGAAGGTGTCCAGAGCAGAGCCACTGAAATGCTCAGAGGGCTGAGCAGCTCCCTGGGAAGCCAGGCTGAGGGATTGGGGTTGTTCAACCTGGAGAAGAGGAGGCTCCCAGGTGAGCTCAGAGCAACCTTCCAATATCTGAAGGGGCTCCAAGAAAGCTGGGGGAGGGCTTTGGACACGGGGGGGTAGGGAGAGGAGAAGGGAAATGGGTTAAAACTTGGAGAGGGGAGATTAAGGATAGAGATGAGGAAAGAATTCTTTAATTTGAGGGTGGTGAGACCCTGGCACAGGTTGCCCAGGGAATTTGTGGCTGCTCCATCCCTGGAAGTGTTCCAGGCCAGGTTGGATGGGGCTTGGAGCAACCTGGGCTGGTGGGAGGTGTCCCTGCCCATGCAGGGGGGTTGGAATGAGATGATCTTTAAGGTCACTTCCAATCCAAGCCATTCTATGATTCTATGGTCCTCTGGCATGATCTGATGAAGATTCATCTAAGAGAGGTTCCTGTGAAATCAGTGAATTTGCTCTCTAAATATGCTTAATTAGCTTCAGCTACTCCAGAAAAGGTAGAAACAGCCAACTTGGTTGAGACATCAAGTTCAGGTTGCTAATTTTGACTGAAATGAACCCTAGTCTTCCCTTTTTAATGAGGATATTGCCACACTGCAGATGATGTAATGGAAGGGGTACAAGACATAAAAAATAATGTAGTGGAGACCTTGGAAATACTTTATTCAGTAGTCATAGAATCATAGAATCCTAGGGGTTGGAAGGGACCTCAAAAGATCATCTAGTCCAACCCCCCCTGCCAGAGCAGGGCCCCCTAGAGTACATCGCCTAGGAACGTGTCCAGGTGGGTTTTGAATGTCTCCAGTGAAGGAGACTCCACAACCCCCCTGGGCAGCCTGTTCCAGGGCTCCATCACCCTTACAGTAAAAAAATTTCTTCTGATATTCAACTTGAACCTCCTATGCTCCAATTTACACCCATTACCCCTTGTCCTATCACTGGTCACCACTGAGAAAAGCCTAACTCCATCTCCCTGACACTCACCCCTTACATATTTGAAAACATTGATGAGGTCACCCCTCAGTCTCCTTTTCTCCAAACTAAAGAGACCCAGCTCCCTCAGCCTTTCCTCATAAGGGAGATGTTCCACTCCCTTAATCATCTCAGTAGCTCTGCGCTGGACTCTTTCAAGCACTTCCCTGTCCTTCTTGAACTGAGGGGCCCAGAACTGGACACAATACTCCAGGTGCGGCCTCACCAATGCAGAATAGAGGGGGAGGAGAACCTCTCTCGACCTACTAACCACAAGCTTAAACAACATTTCCTTCAGTAACAGCTTCTTCTGTAATTCTGTTTTAGCTCTAGATCTTTCAATTCTATAAATAGGGAATGATACCAACTTCAGGTCCACCCCCGAAACCTGAGACACAAAGCTGTTCTTCACAACTTTGGGTCATTCTGAAACCAGTGGCTTTTCCAGTGGTTGAAAGTTTCTGCTGCCAGGACAAGAATGCTGCCAGTGACATCATCATTTGTCACAGGGATGGGATGAAAAGCAAAATGCCATCCTGCCTGATTCATCAAAGCCTGTCCTTCATGTCAGCTGCTAAAAAATGCTGCTCATTGCCCTTTCTCAAGCACTGAGCACGAGATAAGAGATCATTTCACCCTCCTTCTCCTAGCAGTGGTTTGTCCTCACCATGACCCTGGTTTGAGCAGGAGATTGGACAGGGTGATCTGCAGTCACCATAGAATCACAGAATGGTTTGAGTTGGAATGGACCTTAATACAGTTCCAAGCCCCCTGCATGGTCAGGGACACCTCCAACCAGCCCAGGTTGCCCCAAGGCCCATCCAACTTTCAGCACTTCCAGGGATGGGGCAGCCACAGCTTCTCTGGGTAACCTGAGCCAGGGTGTTCCCACCCTCACAGAAAAGAATTTCTTCCTAAAACCTTATCTAAGTCTCCCCTCTTCCAGATTGAAACCATGTCCACTAATCCTATCACTCCTTGACTTGGTCAAAAGTCACTCTCCACCTTTCCTGTAGCACCTTCAGGTCCTGGACCTCCATCCCCTCTGACCTGAATTTCCCTATGATCTAGATGGTTTCCAGGAAAAAAGGTTGTATTGGAATAGGAGAGGAAGGAGAGACCCTCACCACAGGACACTGACACACACAGAGTGCTTTGGCAGGGAATTCAAGCAAGTTTCCATCAGTCCTACAGCAAAGCCCAGCTTGGTGAGACTGAACCCTGAAGGGCTGCTGCAGCCATCTGCCCTCATTGCCTGACTTCATAACCTTTATCCTGCCCCAAAATTTCCATTGTGTCTGCACTGCCATTCCTGACCTTTGGCTGTTGCACCAGATTTTTCTCCTACCCTATCATTCCAGATTTGAGATGCAAACCTCAACCACAGCATGGTTCCCTGCTCAAAATTTATCAAGAGAACATGTGGTAGACCTTCATTTTATATTTGGCCTCCAGCATTAACCTCAAAACTTTACCCCATGCTAAGATGAGGCAGCATTCATTTCCTGAAGCCATCTTTCCTCTCCTTATTTAGAGAGACCTCTATTTCACCACTGGTTTCTGGCTTTCTTCATCAGTACTTGAGTGCTCAGTACCATCAGGCTCAGAGAGCAAGCACTCAAGCCTGTGAAACTTCATGTGCTCATTGTTAATCACAGGTGCTTTATTCTTTTACACCACCAAAGATGCCATGAACAAGTTTTGATTATGCTCTGATCTTTATTTATTAGGGAAAATTAGAAGTGTCTTCTTTTTATGGCTCTTTACTCATCAGAACTTGGATGGGGTTTTGAGCAACCTGATCTGGTGGGAGGTGTCACTGCCCATGGCAGGGGGGTTGGAACTGGATGAGCTTTAAGGTCCCTTCCAACCCTAACCATTCTATGACTTAGGAAAAAATAAGGAAGGGTTGAGGTTCCTCCTGGGAGTCAACTTTAAGTCTCAATTCCAAAGAAAGACAGAAAACTAAAAGAGCTGGAAACAGCTCTCCTGAGTTTATGATGCCTCTTTCAAGCTCATGTGCTATGGCTGGGGGCTGGAAAATGGCTGTGTGATCTCTTTGTGCAAACATCCTTAGTGAAAACATCTTGTGACCCTCAGCTTCGTGCAGAATTGTCCTTCTTGGTGTCCTTGTTGTCACCCTCAGGATTTAAATCTACAAGAAAATTGTCCTATTCTCCCTTATTGTCCTCTTCCTGTCAAGAGCAGGGGTAGAGGGATGGCAAGAAGTGAGAATCTCTTGTGAAAGTTCTGCCAGCATAGCAGAGGAAGAGGCAAAGTTCAAACTTTTATATTTATTTTCCTTTTTAGAAGATAAAAAATGCAGCCTCTACCCAGAAGCACAGTAAGATGTTTACAGCATCAGGTTGAAGGATCACAGCAATGATAGTTCCATCATTTAATTTATTTTTTAAAAAGCAAAATCTGGAAAAAACAGGGCAGGTGGTTCTGAGAGAGGGGAGGGGTCTTTGTGTGATGATCCCTGAGAAGGAAAGGCTGATTTTCCACCCCAACTGAGCTTGGTTAGAGCAGGGGTAGGATGAGAGAGGAGAGGAAAGGACAGGAAAGCAAAAGAAAAGGGAGAGGAGAAAGGAGAGGGGAAAAGGAAAGGAAAGGAAAGGAAAGGAAAGGAAAGGAAAGGAAAGGAAAGGAAAGGAAAGGAAAGGAAAGGAAAGGAAAGGAAAGGAAAGGAAAGGAAAGGAAAGGAAAGGAAAGGAAAGGAAAGGAAAGGAAAGGAAAGGAAAGGAAAGGAAAGGAAAGGAAAGGAAAGGAAAGGAAAGGAAAGGAAAGGAAAGGAAAGGAAAGGAAAGGAAAGGAAAGGAAAGGAAAGGAAAGGAAAGGAAAGGAAAGGAAAGGAAAGGAAAGGAAAGGAAAGGGGAACTTTGTTCATGAAAAACACTGCAGCTCTCCAATCTTCTGCCAGAAATCCATGAGGCCAACATGTTCCAAGTACTGCTGAGCAAATCCCTACAAAATAAGTAGAAATGACCACAAATATGCCTGTATTTTAAATTCTAGAGGATTTAGCACTGCCTGGTAGTCTGCTGGTTGGAAAGGGAACAGCCAAATCCATACAATTGCACTGAGGAGCCCTTGTGTTCTCTCCAAGGGGATGAATTTGCTGAGCAATGCCTGGCATCCAACCCAGTGCTGCAGAAAGCCATTTGCAGAAGTCATTTTACTTCTAGGAAGCAACTTGTGTGTCACTTCAAAGAACTGAAACAGTTGCTGTGTGATTCAGGCACCCAACCCGAGTTATAGAAACCTTCCAATAGCTGAAGGGGCTACAAGAAAGCTGGGGGAGGGCTTTGGACATGGGGGGGTAGGGAGAGGACAAGGGAAATGGGTTAAAACTTGGAGAGGAGAGACTGAGGTTGGACATTAGGAAGAAATTCTTTAATTTGAGAGTGGTGAGACACTGGAACATGTTACCTGGGAAGTTGTGGCTTGAAGACTTGAGGTTGGACTTGATGATCTCAGAGGTCCTTTCCAACCTGGCTGACACTATGATTCTATGGAATGTTCAAGGCCAGGTTGGATGGGGCCTTGAGCAACCTGGGCTGGTGGGAGGTGTCCCTGTCCATGCAGAGGGGTTGGAACAAGATGATCTTGAAGGTCCCTTCCAACCCAAACCATTCTATGATTCTATAACCAAAGCAGCTCAACTGCAGGGATGCTAAACCCCAACCAACCAACCAACCAACCCTTCACTGATGAGTCCTCAGTCTCATTGTACTGAGAGTTCAAGCAAATCATAACCCCTGAAGACAACATGTGAGGAAATGCAGCCAGAAGGTGTTCACTAAAGTGTTTGTCCTTGTGTTTTAATACAAAGATTATAGGGGAGAATTAGGACAATTTTCTTGTGGATTTAAATCCTGGGGCTGAAAACAAGGACACCAAGGAGGACAATTCCACACAAAGCTGAGGGTCTTGAGATATTTTCACTAAGGATGTTTGCACATAGAGATCATACAACCATTTTCCAGCCCCCAGCCACAGCACATGAGCTTGAAAGAGGCACCATAAACTCAAGAGTTTTCAGCCCCTTTAGTTTTCTGTCTTTCTTTGGAACCTAGATTTCAAGTTGAGTCCCAGGAGGAACCTCAAAGCCCTTGGTTGTCTATTCATAGACGTTGTGCTAATCCAACATGAGGTCTTTCTCCAGCTTGTAAGGAGCACCTACCCCACACCATTTTTTGATGTGGGAGTGAGAGGATCCACAGATGTTTCCTGTTTCCACACTAGAAAGTCTGCAGCTGAATCTTCAGTGGATTGGCCAAATTCAAAGAAATATTCTTTCTACCTAGGCCACCACAGAAAGAGGACACAGTAGCAGTGGACAGGCTGAATTTAGGTTTGATTTCCACCAGCAATGAAAGACATGAAGAAGAAGAAGCAGGTCTGATAAATCATAGAATCATATGATAATTTTTATTGGGAAAGATCTTTAAGAACATTGAGTCCAACCATTCAGCCAGCAGTGCCAAGGCCACCACAAAACCAAGTCCCTTGGCATGACCTGTACATGGTTTTTAAACCCCCCCAGGGATGGTGAGCCCACCATTACCTTGAGCAGCCTGTGCCAGGGCCTGACAACTCCCTCAATAAAAAAAATTGTTTAAAATATCCAATCTAAACCTCCCCTGGTGCAACTTGAGGCCATTTCCTCTTGTTTTATCACTTATTACCCCCTGGCTCCAACTTTCTTTCGGGGAGTTCACAAAAGTATGAGAAGGTCTCCCTTGAGCCTCCTTTTCTCCAGACTAAACATTCCCAGTACCCTTCCCCATCTGTTACCCTTCTCTGGACATGCTCCAGCTCCTCAATGTCCTTCTGGTCATGAGGGGCTCAGAACTGACCCCAGGATTTGAGGACCACCCTCACCAGTGCCAAGAGCAGGGGGACAACCCCTGCCTCGGTCCTGCTGGCCACACCAGTGCTGATAGGAAATGATCCTCCCACAAGGGTTTGGAGTGAAACTGGAGTCTTCAGCATGGAGGAATGGTTGCATGTGCCTGTTAATCAATTTGGGAAGTGGGCATTTCAGTCACGAGCAGTATTTTTTTCTTTTCTCTCCTTCCTGTCTCCTGACCTCAAGAGCGTCAACCTTTTTACTCACCACTTGCCTATGGAAAGAGCTGAAAACCCATTTGGGGCTAGATAACATACTTTGGATTATTTGATACCACATTGCTGTGTTTCCAATTAGGTTTCCTTGCTTTTATCTCCTTTGTGTAATCTGTTCAGTCCCTCCCCCTAATTAGAACCTTATTTGCCTTTTTTTCCCTTTTCAACAGTGTTTATCCTTTGCATTGTTCCTCGCATCTCTGCTCAGCAAGATTGACTTCTGTTATCTTTGTTTTTTAAATATATGTTTAGATTTTGTTGGCACAGCCACTTGGTAAAGCAATCCAACTATTCATTACAGGCCTCATGATTTTCCATAGTAAATTTTCTAGGCAATCAACTCAGATCAACATTATTTTTTTGGTCTCGTTCTACATTCTTGCAGAGAGTTATGTTTTGTGAAAAGCCCAATACTTCTGATTATTACCTTTCCTACAGAACATTGCCTCAGAATCAGTAGATATCTGATGATATTCTGATGGCTAGACCTCCAGATGTTTTATTTTCTTTATCAAACTTGGCTTGTTTTCTAGGACCAAGTCCAAAACAGCCTCTAATCTCAGGGATTGCTCAACAAATTCTGTGAGGGGCTGTGAAAAGTTATTAAGGAGGGGAAAAGAAGTCTTTACACGACAAATAATTCTGTAAATCCTGGTGTTGTCCTTATGTACTTAAAATCTATGTTGATCAATAATGACCTTGTAAAAAGATTAATAAGGAATTTTAACATCTACTTTTGGGAGGCCATGGAAACTCTCAAAATAAACTGATTTCTTGCTCAGGAAGAAACTTTCCAAGGACAGCTTTCCATTTGTGTTGATTCTTTGTGCTTTTTTTTCTGCAGCAGAAGGCACTTGCCACTGCTCAAGAGTCACAGCAGGTTCTAGTTCTGTAGTTTGAGCCAGGAGAGAAGTTTCCATGTCCAGAAAACAAACAGAACAAAGATGAGAGGAACTAAATATTCAACCTGATGTGATGGCCTCCTGCCCACATGAAGCCATGAACTGAAGGTCACCTTTTTGGAAGGCCAGACCATGACCACGTGGGGTATGAGACATGCCTAGATGTAAACAAGGAGGTAAATTAGGAGCAAGGGACTTAAAAATAGATAGAATTAGAGCAAATAAATGAGCAAGTAAGTTTGCAGTTAACACTTTAGGTTCAGTGAGTGAAGACTTTAACAGATTGAACTTATCAATAGGCAAGAGTTGTATTTCCATGATAAAATGGTCTCTGGGAAGCAGCCATTTTCAATCCACCCTATTTTCCCTGGAGTTCCAGTCTGGTTTTGGTATCAGAGGCAGATGAGGGAACTCAGATGCTGGGAACTGAGGATTTGCAGTTATCTGGAGAGCTCTTGCAGCCAGACATGTAAAGCCTTCTTCAACCAGACAAATCACCCTGCTAATGACTGACATCATCAAAAGAACTTAATGGTGGGGTTTTCCTGAGCAAACTACATTGCTTTTGAGGCATCATCCTGTTCATTCCCTGGAGTTGACACTATCATGGGCTATGAACCTCCCTCTCCTTCTCTTGCCCATAACAGTGCCAGAATAGGGTGTGTGCAGCCAGTTCAGGGCTAGGGGGCAGTCTGTGGTCATGCTGGGTTCACACTCGTCCAGACCCAAGCAGGAGGAAATAAAAAATGAGTCTCATGGCTCCCAGTGCCATTTCTCACCAGTGCCATCCCTGTGAGATGAAAGCTCCTCTGAACTGGTCAGACGTACTCCAGGCAAGGTCAGAGAAAAGGAGAGAGAGCAGAAGAGTTTTCTCACTTTAATGCCACTCAAGCATGGTGTTAAACTTCAGCTTTCATGAGATCTCTGGACTAGAGAAGTGAATAAGAAGTTCTGCAGCACCATGAGCTGAATAGCAGAAGCCTCATTTCTTATTCCTTTCAACCCATTTTGCACAAATCTTTATCAGAAGAAACAGATGAGATTGACTTTTCCAACTCTTAATGCAATCTTTTGTTAGACTCAGTTGAGCCACTGGTTTTCATAATCATGGAATCATGGAATGGCTGAGGTTGGAAGGGACCTTAAAGATCATCTGCCCCAACCTCCCTGCCATGGGCAGGGACACCTCTCATCCAGACAAAGTGGCTCAAGGTCTCATCCAACCTGGCCTTGAACATCTCCTGGAAGGGAACATTTACAACTTCTCTGTCTAATCTGTTCCAGAGTCTCACCACCCTTGCACTGAAGAACTTCTTCCTAATACCCACTCTAAATCTCTTCTCCTTCAGTTTCAATCCATTTCTCCTTGTCCTATGGCTGGACACTGAGGAAAAGTCCCTCTGCAGCCTTCCTGGAGGTTCCCTTCAGGTTTTGGAAGGCAGCTCCAAGGTCCCTCTGTAACCTTCTTTTCTCCAGGCTGAACAATCTCAGCTCTTTCAGCCTCTCCTGGGAGCAGAGATGCTCCATTCCCTGGATCATTTTTGTGGCCCTCCTGTTCCTCCTGGTTCCAAGAGATTTATGTCCTTCCCAAGGTGGGAACACCAGGATTGGATGCAGTATTCCAGGCAGGGTCTCACAAGTGCAGAGTAGAAGGGGAGCATCACCTCTCTTGATCCTTTGGCCACACTCCTCTTGATGCATCCTAGGATAATGGTCTTGGCTTCCACTCTGCTTCTTTCAGCAACAGATAATTCAGTGGAAATCACAAATGCAGTGTCCCAGGCAACTCTCTGGTCAGCTGCAGGTAGATTTGTGCATTCTCCCTTCTTGATGCTTTCTGGTCTTCAGCTGAAGCCTCAAAGCATCAACGTCAGCTGCACCACTGCCCCTGGAACCAAGCACACAATCTGATCTTGTCAGGTTGCTCTGAAATTCCTCTCATCAGGTTTTCTATCTTTGATTTCTTGCAGCCTGGCTCTCCCAGTATCAGCCGTGTTCTTGGGAAAGGCAACGAGGAGATAAAGGAGTCAAAACCAAAGGGTTTTTTTTTTTAGGTTTTTTAAGGAATTTCTGAAACTTCTTTATTTCTCTAAAGCCCCTTCCCCTCAACATCATGTAAATTTCTTTTCTTTCAAAACCGAGTTTAAAACTGACATGTTGAAAATCATCATAATAATAATAAAAAGTAGGGAATTTGAGAATTTTCCCACCCCACCCCACTTTCAACAGTTTCCAAACCTTTTTACTACGATGGCCTGAGAGGGCTCTTTATTTTTACAGCTGCTGCATACCTACTTCTCCTCGCTGGAAGACGCACACGCAGCTCCAAGCGATTCTAATCTTTTCATTCCAGGAAAGGAACCAGCTGTAAATCCACTGATGCAAGATCAGGATACAGCACCAGGACTGTTGTTCTGACCTCCTGCTGGTTAAGACTTCCCTTGAACTGCTCTCACACTCACTCCTGTCTTGGGTCCAGGAGCCTCTGTTTAAAGAATCCCTTCCCACTTCTCCCAGTTCAGACCTCAGGAAGCTTCTAAAGCTGGGATATTATGACTTTCATGATCTGATGCATAGCAACAACAGTTGAGTCAGATTTGGAGGAGCCAGGGGGGTTCTTGGTTTCCTCCATCCTGAAAGCACCCAGGAGAGGTGCTACGTTTGCATCCACTCCCAATTTCCAAACAAATGGTAGGGATAAAGTTACTCCGTGCACACTCCCTGTCCCTGGGTGATGAATTTCTATAACGATGGTGGAGTATTTGACAACGTAGCTTCTTCCCTCTTTTACTCCAAGCAGGGCTACCACTCTCCCTGCTGATACCAGATCATGCATGGTGAGCTATAAGAGCAAAAAAAATGTTGGCACATTTAAAAAAAAAAAAAAAAAAAACAACACAAAAACCAACAAATCAAATCAATGTTTGCAAAGAATTACGATTTCCCCACACCCGTGGCTCGGGGAGTCACCTCGTAGTGGTGAGAAAATCACCTCTGGGGTGGGTCTTTCCCAAATTTTCACAGTAACCTGGTGCTGAGTGTACACAAACACTCACAATGACTGCTTAGCAACACCTCCTGCCAACCCAGGCAAGTGGCAGAGGGAACAAAAATGTGAGCCTCGCTCTCCAGCTATTCCAGCAATGAAAATACATCACCAAGGAACAGTAAAACCTGTGTTGGGCTGATGGGGATGAGGTGGAACAGGACCTCCCATCTCTCTTTCCACACTATTAACACAAGTCTGACTTTGTCCTCTCGGACTTGGCAAGACTCCTTTGGGCACCAGAGAGCCTTGTGTCCCCAGTAAAAGTTGACACCCCTGAAATCTGTATATAAATAAATATATTTATAGCTGTTGTGTGAGAGGGTAGCAGAAGCCAGCAGTGAGTCCTACAGCCCGAAGATCAAGAGATCTCCAGGGTTTTTCTGCTCTCATCCTGTCTGGATGAAGGATGGCTCAGCAAAGGGGAACGTGACCATTTGGCATCAAGAGATTTTGCTCTCAGGGCCAGGGAGGGTGTAGATCCTGAAACCAAAGACCACAACACACCCCCAGAGCAGAAGGTCCTGCAGGACTGAGCAGCAGATGGCAGGACAGGTCCCCATTGAAGGCTGCCCATGGTTTAACTCACTCTTTCCACCTTTGAGCATCCATTAGGATTGGTTTGGTGGCAGTTTTAGAGGTGGGGGTACCTAAGCCAACCAGGGACAAACAATCCAGAGAGGTACCACAGGGGTGAGCTGGTTAAGGTGCCAATTTGCTAAACAAAGGATCTGACTCCAGTCTAACAACCCATTGGTCACTTTGTAGGTAGAGAGATGCTACTAATCAACTGCACTGAAAGAAAATTTGGTGTCTTATTGTAAAATTATTGTCACCTGTTGGCATGGTCACATCATTGCTAGCTTGGGGGCATTTCTGGGCAGTGCTGGAATTTTCATCCTCAACATAAAAAAATGTTTCTTTGGTTTCCTGAGAGCTCAGGCAGAAGATTTTTATCCTGCAGATGAGCACCACTCAGGTAGTGTCCATTTGCCACCAGCTTAGATGACAGAAAGCTGCAGGTCTGTCCTCTTCCAGGCTGCCCTGAATATATTAAACTGGTGTAAAATCCAGGGCTCAGCCTGTGAAACCCTCCTGAGTGAGTGTTAATGATACCTAGGCTAAACTCAAAGACAAGGCACTGTGAAGTTTCTTAACAAGCATTTAATAAGCATAGAAAACCTTGTAAATCATGTTTGGAAAAAAAAAAAAAAAAAAAAAAAAAAAGAGAAAAAAGCCTCAAATATTTTGGACTTGCCATAATTTTTAAGTGACTATTCCTGGGTAGCTCCTCTTACAGACACCCTTCTTTCTTTTGCTGTTAAATATTTACCACTGGTGTTCCCTCATGGGTCAAGAGTGTGACTGTAGGACATCCTCAGACCAGGAGAAGAATGGCAGGATCTCACCTGGTGAAAGGTGAAAGGACACCTCTGGCACAGTCTATAACAGTGTCCCTTTGAGGAGTGGTTTAGGTGAAGACATTAAAATTGAGTCTCATGCCCAGCATCATTTCAGCCTTGGAATTAATACCTGCTTGAGCTTCACAGAGACAACAAGACATAAATCCATAAAAAAAAAAACCAGCATTCTGGACCACACAACACATATTTCCTGGTCCTGCATCCACCAAATCTTTGCCCATCATTTTTTATTGTCTGCTCCTGCCCCTGCTGAATGTGTTTCAGCTGTACCAGTGTCAGCTGGAAGTGACACCAGCTGCCCTAAAAGCTTCAGGAGCAGTTTCTACACACAGTTCCTAAATACCACTTCTTACATTTGGCCATGGCTGAGCTTTTCCAGCCATGCTGCATTGCCCTGCTCTCCACGCCTGGGAGAATTAAAGCTCCCCCAAAGCCCTGCCCCTCCCTAGGTCTTTGATCCTTTTGTCTGGACAAAAGAAATCCAAGCTGATATATAAAGCATGTGGGATACATCAGCCTGGTCAAAAGCTCCTTCGTGTATTTAGCCCTCTTCTGGAGGAGTGAGATTTTTGTGGTATGATGCAGGGAGCCAAAGCTGCCAGCATTCCCTGGAAAGCAAGAATAAGGGGGAAAAAATCTGAGTTCATTATTCGAGAGCTGATCATATTATTGGAGGTATATATCTTAATTATTAAGCAAAACATCCACCCAAATAATTTCCCAATTGCCACTCTGGCAAAGGGGCCCTGGGAGCTGCGTGTTGGGGTCAGGGAATATTGATCCATTTAGAGGGTGAGGGTTGGGTTTGTCTGTGTCTGTGAGTAAGAACATCTGGAGGGAAAGAGGGGCTTCATTCCCAAGCAGAGCAACATCTGGCTGCCCCATCCAGCCACAGCTGGCACAGGGCAGAGCTCCAGCCATGTCCACCACTTCCACATGCTATTCCCCTCCAACATCCTCACCCTGATGCTTGTCACTGAGACCCTCACCACAGCACAGCCCTGAGCTTGTGTAAGGATCAAAAGTGATGGGGGAGCCAAAAATTGTATCCTTTGCATCCCAGAGGTCTGAGTAAGACTGTGTCCAGCAGCAGCTTGGAGAACCATTTACACCAGGAGCAGATGATCACAGAATCACAGAATCATTTGGGTTGGAAAGGAGCTCTGGGATCAGCAAGTCCAACCCTTGATCCACTCGCCCTGGGGTTCCCAGCCCATGGCACTGAGTGCCACATCCAGTCTCTTCTTAAAAACCTCTAGGGATGGAGAATCCACCCCTTCCCTGGGCAGCCCATTCCAATGCCTGAGCACCCTCTCTGCAAAGAATTTCTTCCTCATCTCCAACCTAACCCTCCCCTGGCAGAGCTGAAGCCCATGGCCTCTTGTCTGACTGATAGAGCCTGACCCCCCCTGGCTCCAACCTCCTTTCAGGGAGTTGTAGAGAGTGATGAGGTCTCCCCTGAGCCTCCTCTTCTCCAGCCTCAACACCCCCAGCTCCCTCAGCCCTTCCTCACAGGACACACAAGATGTGTCTATGGTGTCACACAACACTACTCAGGGTGTTGGGTGCCCTCCCAAAGAGAATACCTCCCCCTTTGAGGCAAAGCCTGGCTGGGATCTGACCAAATGAAGGATCCCTATCAACTGTTCCTTCTACAAAAGCTCTGACAAGTCACTTTCCCTTCCCCACACAAGACAAAACAGGCTTGTCCACATCCCCCTCTTGACACCACCCCAGAAAACCTTCTGCCCCTCAGTGAATCACTGGTGGTCAGAGCCAGCCTAAAAAAAAACTTCTCTTTTGGGATGTGCAGATGACTTCTCTCTAAAAGAATCCCCATCCCACCACCATGTCATAGAGGAGGGGGTCAAATCACTGACCCAGAAATCTAGAGCCTCCATGTACTTGCCACAAAGCCACAGAACTCTTTGATGACCCAAAGATTTCCTTAATTAAAACTAAGAATCAAATTCCCAAAATAGATATGATTCCTGTTTTGGACTGAGTCCCAGGTTTGATTTGGATCTTCTTAGCAAATTTCTTCCCTTCCTCCTTCCCTTCCACTGGAAGCCTTTGGCACACAGTCCAGTAACCTTATTATAAAAATACTAAAGAACAGACCAAGAATTCCTGAAATCTCAAATTATGAGATAGGAGTCAGGTAAATTACTGGAATTTTAGTTCTCATGCCCAACTTTTTAGATATGTTTCTCACCATGAAGCTTGGAGACCCCTCTGCCACACCACTCAAAATGCTAAGGACAACAAATCAAAGACATTTAAAGTCAATATAACATGACAAGGGTCATCACAGAATGGCTGTGGTTGGAAGTGACCTCAAACCCAACTCCTATGCATGTATTTGGGTTTTTTTTCCATGTTGGAGAAACTGAGGCAAGACAACAGACTTATCAGAAGAATGCAGTGCCAGTTTGACAAGCTAAAAATCTCTCCAGTTAACTAAATCCTTCATCTTCAGTGGATGGAGATGAAATCAACATGAGGAACAGTGTGCCCAGGTGGCCACCATCATCCTGGACTGCACCAGGAATAATGTGGCCAACAGAACCAGAGCAGGGATTCTCTGCCAAACCTCAAATCCTGGGGTCAGTTTTAGACCTTCATGACCAGAAGGACATTGGGGGGCTGGAGAAAGTCCAGAGAAGGACAACAAAGCTCTGTAAGGAGCAACTAAGGCTACTGGGGGTTTAATCTGGGAAAAAGGAGGCTGAAAGAAGCCCTTCTCATATTTTATAACTCCCTGAAAGGAGGTTGGAGTGAGGTGGGTGTAGGTCTCTTCTCTCAAGTAATAAGAAACATAACGAGAGGGAATGGCCTCAGGTTGCACCAAGGAAGGCTCAGAGAGGGTATTAGGGAACATTTCTTCATCAGAAGGGTTGTTAGGCCCTTGCAGAAACTGCCCAGGCCAGTGGTTGAGTCAAAATCCTTGGAGGGGATTTAAAAGATGGGTTGATGTGGCATTTAGGGCTATGGTTTGCTGGTGGACTTGGCAGTTCTAAGTTAATAGTCGGGTTCAATGACCTTAAAGATCTTTTCCAACCTAAATGATTCCATGATTCTCCTTGCTTTGTTTTATTTGGTTTGCTTTGGTTTTCATACCAAATTGAGATGACTTTCTCCACAAACCCACACTTAATCAGGCTCTGAGCACTCTGCCTCTTCCCACTTCCCAACCACAGCATCTTCCTTTGCAGTGCCCATTAATTAACCCCCTACACAGGGCAAGCTTTGGCTTCTCTGCTGAGCAGCCTGACAGTGCCACAGCCACAATGACACAGCCCAAGTGTCCTGAGAAGGGGACTGAGACCACAAATTCATTTCACATCACTCACCACAAGCACACTGCAGCCTCTGAGCACACACACAGCCGAAATAGGAGTCATCTGGAAGAAATGGGAGAGGGGGATTTTACCCTGCAGCTTCCCTAAGGCAAGTGGATCCAACTCCTGAGGTTGCATGGCTTGGATGTCAACGTTGGGATCCTTCCTCAGAAGCTCTGATAGCAAATGCTGACCTTGGTTTTCTTTCCAAGTACAATCCAGACAAATGACAGGATGTATTTAGGATTGTAGGATAATTTGGGTTGGGAGGGACCTCTAATCATCTAACCCAACCCCCCTGCAGGGAGCAGGGACTCCATCCCTTGCTTCCACAGCCATCTCTCCAAGGCAGATGCAGCAGGATTAGAGAGAATTCTTATTAGCCCAGTTCAGCCCTTGAATCTCCAGATGGGTACATGGATCATAGACACTGGATGTGTGATCCAGCCAATTTATCCAAGGTCCAGTCCTCTTAAGCTATATATAACCAACCAAAAAAAACCTCCAAAATCATTCCATCCTTGTTCTCTAGTGGGCTGTAACAAAAACACAAAAAAAAAAAAAAAAAAAAAAAAAAAAAAGGAGCAAAATGACAAAACCAAAAGAAAAACTACAACTAGACTTAATAGACTTAGAGCTAGATCTTGAGAGACTGTTCTTAGATTCCACTTTTTTTTATGGGAAGTGTGGGATCCAGATGAAAGCAAAGCTTTCACCTCACTCTTTCCACTATCCACAGTAAATTTCATGTGAAATGATCAGAAAACACTGTTAATGACTTTCTGTAATTGCTTTGTGCTCTGTGTGTTGATGTACAAGCTGCACTTTGGGAAGATACATGGAGTTTGGAGCTTATCTGGAGTATGTAGAAGCAGAAGAGGCCCTTGCTGGCAGCTGTGCCTATTGAGCCATTTCTGCTCACACTTTTGGACATTTCATTTTGACCTCCTTTACCATCTCCATCTGGGATCTCTCCATGCCCTTTCTTTACAAATGCAAATATTCCATCCCTAAAATCATCCCAGATGAAGTGTATCCCTTATTATCAGGATGTGCTACACAAAATCATCCTTTTCTAAGATCTCTTGGTACTGGTCACTAACTCATTCACTATACTCTAAGATATGAGCCAGCAGTGTGCCCAGGTGGCCAAGAAGGCCAATGGCATCCTGGGCTGGCTCAGGAACAGCGTGGCCAGCAGGTCCAGGGAAGGGATTCTGCCCCTGTGCTCAGCCCTGGGGAGGCCACAGCTTGAGTCCTGTGTCCAGTTCTGGGCCCCTCAGCTCCGGAAGGAGATTGAGGTGCTGGAGCAGGTCCAGAGAAGAGCAAGGAGGCTGGAAAGGGATCCAGCACAAGTCCTGTGAGGAAGGGCTGAGGGAGCTGGGGGTGTTGAGGCTGGAGAAGAGGAGGCTCAGGGGAGACCTCATCACTCTCTCCAACTCCCTGAAAGGAGGTTGGAGCCGGGGGGGGTTGGGCTCTTTTCCCAGGCAACTCTCAGCAAGACAAGAGGGCACAAGAGGTCTCAAGTTGTGCCAGGGGAGGTTTAGGTTGGACATTAGAAAGAATTTCTTTAGGGAGAGGGTGATCAGCCATTGGAATGGGCTGCCCAGGGAAGGGGTGGATTCTCCATCCCTGGAGATATTTCAAAAGAGCCTGGATGTGGCACTCAGTGCCATGGGCTGGGAACCACGGGGGGAGTGGATCAAGGGTTGGACTTGATGATCTCTGAGGTCCCTTCCAACCCAGCCAATTCTAGGATTCTATGATTCTATGATTCTATGATACTGGGACTCTGGGGAGACCTAAATGTGACCTAAAAGTGAAGGGGCTACAGGAAAGCTGGAGTGATGGGATGGGGGGGGAATGGTTTGAAATTAGAGCAGCTTTAGATTGGATGTTAGGAAAAAGTTCTTTCCCATGAAGGCAGTGGAACAATGGCACAGATTGCCCAGGAAGGGGGTTGAGGCCTCATCCCTGGAGATGTTCAAGGTGAGGCTTGAGGAGGCTCTGAGCACCCTGATCTGGGTGAGGGTGTCCCTGATACTGCAGGAGGATGGACTGGGCGAGCTTTAGAGGTCCCTTCCAACCCAAAATACTCTGTGATATTATCTTTACACCTATATAAATCCTACATGCTGAAGTTTTATAAGTGTTGATTCCAGATTCACAATTAAATGCTACCTTAAAATATGTGAACCACAGCCAGAGAAAAATACTGCAAAATTTGCTGCAAAGACAAAGCATTATGTATTCTTTTTTTTGTTTGTTTTTCCATTTCAGGACTCACCTTGATCCATCACAGCTGAAATTCTTTGTATGTACATCTAGTAGCCCCTGGTCAAACCAAGCAGTAAATTCCCAAGGAGCAAAGCAGGCAATAACCCACATCAGGTCTTAGGTCCAATCCAGGACCTAACTAAATGAGGGATACAGGGAAGACTTCTGTTCTCTGTAGATAACCTGCTGTACAAAAAGGATGTGGACAGGCTGGAGAGGGTCCAGAGAAGAGCCATGAGGATGATCAGAGGACTGGAGCACCTGAGAAAACTGAGGTTTGTTCAGCCCTGAGAAGAGAAGGTTTAGGGGAGACCTTGCTATAATGTTCCAGCACTTAAAGGGGGCTACAAAGAAGGTGGAGACCCCCAATTTTCAAGGCATCTCATGGACAGGACAAGGGGCAATGGGCACAAGGTGCTCCTGGGGAGGTTCCCATTGGACACAAGAGGAAAATTTTTCCCCCTGAGGACAGTCAGACCTTGGAATGGTCTCCCAGGGGAAGGGGTGGATTCCCCCACTTGGGAAAGTTGGAAGTCTCAGCTCTAGGGGTGCTGAGACATCTCAGATCAACAATAATATGAGAAGGGTTGGAGCAGATGGGCCTGGAGGTCCCTTCCCACCTCACATTCTATGATTCTATGAAGAGTTGTAACCTTTTAGTTACCAGTAACCTAATTAGTAACCTTGACAAGATCTGATTAGTGTCCTTGCCAGGAATCCAAGACAAGCAATACCAGAACAAAGAAAGATAAACAACATGGATTTTTTTTTGCCAGGACTGAAACAGCCACAACAAAGGAAGATGGGGGAGAGCTCCTGGTCTGTTAATCCTGTGGCTAAACAGAGAATTTAGGATCTCCAAGCCACAGATACAGGACTATAACCTCAACATTACAAATAGCATCAAACTCACAAATGAACCTTGTACACAACATTGATGGAAAGAAGTAATTCTCCCAGACTAATAACCATTCCAGCATCCCTTTGGGTCTTGCCATGGCATGGCCTCAGGCTCAGGTTATTTCATGTTCATTTGGCTTCTTGGTGGCCCTGTGTGAGGTCTTTCTGGAGCTGAAGCTGGAGGACAGCCAAGGTGTCAAAGGGACACCTTTCCTCTGAGCTGTTGAGTGGAATGTCCTAAGTTTATGAACACTGGAGTAATTCTAGGTATACGGCCCTCGTGAGCACCATCAATCATGGATTTTCATTTCAAACTCTCCCTCCTTTTTATGGCACTTCCCATGGGCTGGGTAGGAGAAATGTTGTCACTCCCAGCAGATCCCTGCAGTTTACTGAAGCTGCTGAGCTGGGTGAGAACTTATTTTTACATACACAGAGTGGAGGCTCCAGCAGATTCCTGATGATGATTGTGGAAATCTGAGAATGGAAAAAAAAAAAAAATTAAAAAACCCACAACAAAAAAAACCAACTCTCAAATATTCCAACTTTAGTCTAAAACTCACTGTCCCAGTGCCTTCTGGGACAGAACTTGGTCCACAGTCACACTTGGTTACACGATTTCTCATAAAGAAATGTATGTACACATTCCACAAAAACCCAAGGCAATGATAGATGGCAGCCTGTGGGACATGGTGCTAACATATCAGACACTTTTAAATATGTTGATTTATCTGCCTACTGATTTATCTATCTCCTGATTTATCCATCACTTCCACAGCTCTGGAAACAAGTGCTGAAGTTACTAACTACAATCTCAGGGAATGTTCTCCATGATAAAATAGTGTAACCAAGAAAAGAAAAAAGCAAAAAACCTGAATTATTAATTTAAGGATTTTCTAAACACCTACAGTTTTTCATTCTCACACTTTACTGGATATATTTGGATAGATAGGGATGATTTAGACCTGTCTTTATGAGAATATTATAGAAATTCAAATAACCAAAAAGGCACAATGGCAATGTAGTCCAGAGCTGGAGTAAGGACTGTTCTTATATTATGAAATTACTCATGAAATAATCAGAGCAGACTCTGATTATCACGCTTTTGGGGATATTCACATTTACTGGAGATGTTCCCCTTTAAAAACTTCTGACCTGGAAGAGGCAAAACATTTTAGGAGATCATGGCAATCCCTCTCCACTAACCTGGAAATACTTTCTCCTGTCTGCCAAACAGATGGGGCTGGTTGGGGATTTGATGGTGGGACAGGTTTTGGTTTTAAATTGTCATTAAATTGCAGAAAAACTCTTTGGTTTCCAGGCAGACACTGCCTAGGGATCCATCAGGATCAGGGTAAAATTTCCCATCAAAGCCTGAAAAAGCTTCCCAGTAAGTGAGCTGTAGTTGGTGTTTGGGAAAACAGATTGGGTGAGAAAAGCAGTGACAGTGACCAATTTCTGAGATTTATCCTGAAACAGAATTTTTTTTCTAGAGCCACCTCTCCTTCCTACCTCCTGGTCTATGCAGTTCTTTGGCTTCATGGCAGGTTCATCTCATCAGCTCCTTAGACAAAGAAATATATAATTTCTGAATTTTATAGACAGGAAACAAAAACACAATGAAAGCATCTACAGCAGCCTTCCAGTACCTGAAGAGTCTTCAAGAAAGCTGGAAAGGTATTTCTTATAAGCACATAGAGTGATAGGATAAGAAGGAATGATTTTAAAGTGGAAAAGGGGAGATTTAGATTGAACATAAGGAAGAAATTCATCCTTGTGAGGTGATGAGACCCTGGCACAGAAGCTGTGGATGCCCCATCCCTGGAAGAGTTCCAGGCCAGGTTGGATGGGGCTTGGAGCAACCTGGGCTGGTGGGAGGTGTCCCTGCCCATGGCAGGGGGGTTGGAACTGGATGATCTTTAAGGCTTCTTCCAACCCAAACCATCCTAGGATTTTATTTGACAGCCATGGACTTTAAAGGAAAAGCTGAACTCAGGCCTGAATGAGCTGTGGCCCAGCCCAGCCTGCTAATGCTAATTCAGCCTTCTTCATTTTAAAAAGGTCATGAAGCAGGGTGCTTTTCAAAGGACACACACTACTGTAGCCCTCAGTCCTGAGAACATTTCTGTACAGAATGTTCTGTACAGGAGGAATAACCAGAAGGATCTACGGAGCCATTTTCCATCCTTGGGTGCGATAAACCACATCTGCCACAGGGAAGCACGGGACTTCACATCCCTCTTTGGTGCTCTGGAGAACCCAGAGAATGGGAAAATGAACCTCAGCAGCTTAGACTCATGCCAACACCTATCCTTGACAGTCCAGAGCCATCCAGAATCAAGTCCCTGAGTTACAGAGCAAAGCGGCTTCAAGAGTCTGACGCCTCGGGCTTCCTCGCCCTCCTCTTTTAAAGCACCACATCCTTCCTCCCCCCAGACTTCTGCTCCAGCCTGCCTTGAACCACAGCCAATAAGAGATGAAATCCCAGAGGATTAGCTTCCCCTGACAGAGAGGAGGCCAACACAGCACCAAGGTGCAGACAGGAATTTTTCTCCAGCTTTCCCAAATGTTCTGAGGCTCAGCAGCCTCCATCTCCCCAGGCTACAGCCCAAGGAGCCAGGGCTTTGTCCAACTACTCTGCTGCCTTGACAGAAACAAGGAGAGTATTTTCTTTGCTTGTTCCTTAATTCAGTCAGCAAACATTCCACAAACACACACACAGAAAAAAAAAGAAAAACAACAAACCTGGGCTGGGAAGAATTGTTCTCTGCACCATCTTGCATTTGCCAAGTGGATTAGCCAGTAATTGCTGGATGTCTCAAATGCAAAAGGGCTCCTGACTCCTATGTATAGGAGTCTCTATTTAATTTATTTATCATTATTATTTCCCTCCCTCTTTCTCACCCTTGACAAGAGCCTGACCTGTTTCCTAAATCCCTTTTTTTTTTTTTTTTTTTTTTTTTTTTTTCTGTGGGGAGGTCAGGAGGAGGAGGGAGCAGAGGAGGGGTGTGGGCTTTTTTCATCAGCAAAGCCTGTGAGCCCAAGAGTGATTTTGGGAGGCAGGATATTATCCTTTACAGCTCCCAATGCCACATCACAACATCTAATCCTGCATTCCAGGGCAGGCTGAAAAAAAAAAAAAAAAAAAAAAAAAAGAGGAAAGGATGGGTAGAAGAGAAAATATCACTCATTGTACAAAAATGAATTCATTGACTCTGAAGGGAACAGAGGTTACTGGGAGGGAGGTAGAGGCAGGACAAAAAATGGAAGCAAAATTAATTTGGGTGAATTATTCTGGGGATATATGGGGATTTCCAAAGAGGGGCTCTGGAGTGATTTATTGAAATAATAACTTTGCCAAAACGACACAAGACAATGGAAGTCTTGCTTTAAAGCTTTGCTGTGCACGCATGCCAGGAAATGGGAAGAGAAATTTTGGCAGGGAAAGGAGGAACAGGTAACCCTGAGTAAATAATAACACATCAGTCACAAGAGGAAAGAGAAGAAAAGAGGGTACATTTAAAAGCCACCATTGATAGCTTCAGCCTAAAGAACATCTCAGGTTTTGGTGTGTGCCAAAAAAAAAAGAACCTGAGTCTGAGGCAGTGATGCCTTCAGCACAGTCTTTTGGGGCACAACAACACTGTCTGGTAAGGGCTTGGTTGGTTTTATCAGTGCTTTTTAACTAGAAGCCAGGTGCAGTGTCAAAAATTTGTTAGGATCTAGATAGTCATTGAGCTTCTGGAGGGTTTTACTCTGGAATCTTCTTTTTTAGGAAAAGAGATGGAAATTTCACGTGGGAATAAATTGATTTTAAAAACGTTTTGTTCCAGAAGAAAAGAAAAATACAAGAAAATTAATGCTTTAAGATGAAAATTTCCTCCTGTGACACGTACAGGGTGGAATGATTCATGTTTTTCAAGCAATCTGGAGGAAAGAGGGTAAGGAAGAGGGATTAGCTTCTTGGTAAAGTTTACGGTGTTTTTCTGAATGACACAATTCTCTTCAAAGCCAGAGTGAGATCCCACACATTTTACATACCTTCCAGTCTGCCTTCCTGCAGATGAATGCACTGATACATCCCCATCTCTAAAGCCAGACAGCTACCTAATAATTACATTTCTTTTATTGCAGTCTCGAGAAGACTCCTCGCATCTCGCTTCGAGTCCTCCCCATCAGCTCTGATGCTAAGTGAGAAAACAGAGGTCCTGGCTTCAGATCTGAGAGCTGGGTACAAACACATCCTGAAGGATCACTGCCAGCTGCTGTAAAATTCCTCTCTGCTCATGTTCCTCAATCACTTTCTTGCTTCTCTGCTCTGACACCCCACTTTTAAACCCTTTTTCTCTTGGTTTACTTTCATGAGAACTCGACCAAACAAACCGAAGCAAATCAGCCCTGACTTGCTTTGGGTTATTGCTGCTTTTCTGCAAGACACACACCAGGGCTTTGCTTACAGCCCAGCCAAAACCAAAAGACAATTAAACTCCAGGTTCCCTTTCAAATTAAATGTTCCCATCCAGGTCACGGGTTCTGCTCCAAACCAGACAGCAAAGCCACCAAAGTTTAGGTAAAAGAGTTCAGGGTGGTGGCACTCGGTTGCACAGCTCCTTGCAAATCATCCTGACACCACTTCAAGGATGCTGATCTGATAAATTTCTGGTTCAGAAATATATCTGATATATCTGGTATATTTCTGAACATCCAACATTTTCACCTAGGTCTGCAGAAAGGGAAAGTGTGTTTGTTATTCTTCAGGACAGATTATTTTGATTATTTTATTTTTTTCCTGGATTCACAAGAGTTAGCAAGGAGCAAGGAGCAAGGGGGGGGAGGTTGGAGAAGCTCATTGCTTTGCTAATGTGTGGTTTGCAACAAGAGCTGCAGGAAGGCTTCTTGAAGGAAAACCAAATTGACTTGAGGACTGAGCCAAACCCAAGTGTTTGGGAGGGATCCGGAGGAAAGGATGAAGAGTGGGGAGGAGGAGAGGTAGAGGAGGTTAATAAGAGCTGTGTGTGGCACTTCCACATATTAAAAAGTAAAAAAAAATTTAAAAAAATCTTAAGGAACAGATTTGGGATTCCTCCCTTTGGAAAGAGTTGAAAAAAAAAAAAAAAGGAGCAGAAGCCTGCATTTAAGAAGAGGTTAGAAATGTTTAAAAAACAAATAGACCAAAAAAACCCCAAACCATGTCCTTGAGGGTTTCTCTCTCATCAGCACTCCCATTCCAAGGGAGGACACTGGGTAAGGCTACGTGACCAATGAATGCAGCCTGACCCCAAAAGCACCACAAGAATAATAGGTCTTATATTGCACTTTCCTTTGGTAGAGTTCAGATCAATTTATGGGAAAAGTCGTGTGTTTTCCACAAGAGATGTTTTCCAACAGGAACTGCGGGGGGACAAATAGAAAAGGAAAAAAAAAAAAAATTAAAAAAAGAAACCAACCCAAGTCTTAGAAATTTTCCATCTGAAATATAAATTCTAGAGGGAAAAACCACCTGGGGGGTGGGGAGCACTGGGGGGAGGGGGAAAAGTTTAGTTTAAAACCCAAACAATTCAACTTCTGAGAGGAAAGCCAAGGCAAGGAGAGATTAAAGAGGCTTGTCCAGAAACCCACTGGGGACTTGCACCTAGATCTCCTAAGCCACAGGCCAGTCTGCCTTCACTTAAACTGTAAAATCAACACGAGATTTCAAGCAAACACCGAAAAAAGGAGTGAGGTATTACTGGTAAAGTCACCAGGCTATAAACCAGCCTCTTCAGAGCTCTCCCCGTGCCCACACACGTACAATTCATCACTGGTGTGTAACAGGAAAGCAAGGCAGGCTGTTCCCAGAGAGACCATTTGCCCTTCTTATCCCCCTGTATTAACCAAGCCACTAAAAGTGCCTAAAACATTCCCTGCACAACCTGCTCATCTGCTGTGTGTAATATCACACGTCCTCTGGGCTCCAGGTCAAGCTGTGCTCTGACAAAGTCATTCCCCAGGCTCTGAAATTCCTGCCTGCTCCACTCGGGCAACTTCTGGGAGTGAATTCCCCCCCGAATGACACCAAATTTCAGCCTCTCCAAGACCTGGAGATTTTTCTCCTAAGCAAACAGCACGTTAATCCTGCATGGAGTTTTTACAGAGCACCCGGATCATGTCACGTATGGAGGCTCTCAAGATGTCATCTGCCACTTAAGAGGTACTAAGAGAGCCAAGAATAGCAGAAACCCAGGGCTGCACATACCCTTGGGTGCTCTACAGCTGTGCTTGAGTCTGGAAGACATGTAATTTTCACACCATTTCTCACCAACCTACATTCAGTCAACTCCATTTTTCCCCCGGCTCTGTGGTCTAAGCACACAGATCTCCAATTTTCACTTTGTCTTCTCATTCAGAAGGGTTGGCAGTGCCTGGAGGGAAAACACTTCCAGTCCATTGCTTTTCTGTGCCCTGATTTATACTGACTACTGGAATTGGTTCCCTTTTTTAGGAACCATTTCATTAAGCAGGGAGTGGTGGAAAATGTCCAAGCAACCAACCCTACCTGGATGGGTCAATCAACGTTGGTTGATGGTTTTACCACCCAATATCTGGGGGTGAAAATGGGGTGGGATGCTGGGGATTGTGGATGAAAGATACTATAGAAAGATGAAGGAGAAAATGCACCATGCTGGCTCCTTCTCACCTCCTCTGAGCAGGGAGAAGTCTTTGCAGTTTTCAGCTCTAACCTTGGTCATCTCTTCAGGCTGGCCACGCACACACTCCTCGAGCTGATGGAGCTAGAGAGGTGATGCCATGGAAGTCATTCACATCAGAAGAAAAAGGAAAAAAGAAAAAAGAAAGAAGAAAAAAGAAGGAAGAAAAAAGAAAGAAGAAAAAAGAAGGAAGAAAAAATAAAGAAGAAAAAAGAAGGAAGAAAAAAGAAGGAAGAAAAAAGAAAAAAGAAGGAAGAAAGAAGAAAAAAGAAGGAAGAAAGAAGAAAAAAGAAAGAAGAAAAAAGAAATGAAAAGAGAAAAATGAAGAGGAAAAAGAACAAAGAAAAAAGAACAAAGAAAAAAGAACAAAAAAGAAAAAAGAAAATTACAAAGAAAAAAGAAAAGAAGAAAGGAAGAAGAAAAAAGAAAAAAGAAAAAAGAAAAAAGGAAAAAGAAAAAAGAAAAAAGAAAAAAGAAAGAAGAAAGAAGAAAGAAGAAAGAAGAAAAAAGAAAAAAGAAAAAGAACATGAAAAGAGGAAAAAGAGAAAAAAGAACAAAAAAAAGAACAAAAAAGAAAAACAAAAAACAAAAAAGAAAATTAAAAAGAAAAAAGAAAAGAAGAAAGAAAAAGAAAAAAGAAAAAAAGAGATTAAAAGAGAAAAAGGAAAAGAGAAAAAAGAAAAAAGAACAAAGAAAAAAGGAAGAAGAACAGAAAAGAAAAAAGAACAAAAAAGAAGAAAGAACAAAAAAGAAAAAAGAAAAAATATAAAAGAAAAAAGAAAAAAAAGAAGAAAATGAAAAAGAAGAAAGAAAAAAGAAAAGAAGAAAGAAAAAGAAAAAAAGAAAAGAGAAAAAAAGAAAAAAAAAAAAAGAAAGAAAGGAGGAATTCATTACTTGGGAGGTAAATTTGTAAACTGGCTACTGTCAGTCACCAGGGATTAGCAAAGTGCTCAGCATATGGTGGCCAACAACTCCTTCTCTCAGCTGGAACTCAGAGAGATTTTCATGACTTTTACACCTAAACCCAGCACCTGATGCAACCAATCTAAAGGATCACCAAACCTGACAGCAGAGGATACAGAAAAACACCTTGTAAGGTGTTTTCCTGACTCTTTGGGAACTGGAACAGAAGGGCTGCACCTCCAGTACTGCCCAGACAGAAACCCAGGAGTTGTGAGCACAATTTTGGGTTGGGTTGAAGGTGGATTGGGTCGGGTGATGCTGCCAATAGGTCCAGTCCCCAAGGCTTTCAAACCAAACTGGGTTTAGATATTGAGGCTTGACTTGGGTGGGATTTTAGGCACTGAGATCTCCCTGAATGTTCTTCCTACACCTTTTGGGGGTTTCTGGGAGGTTTCTACTGCTGCTGTGCTTTCTAACTGGCAATGGCTCAGTTCTGCAGACAGGGCTGCAAGACAGCCTGGCAACAAAGGGGTTAACACAATACCTAAGGCATGCTTTCAATGATTAAAAGTTAGATTTCTGTGTGATTTACTGGCAGATGCAGTGCTCAGAGAAATATCATCCTTTACCAGTCCCAATGGCCAATAACTCATTACACTCAAATCCTCTCAGGTTCAAGAATTTCATAGATCATGTTCTTGGTGCTTTTTTTTTTTTTTTTTAAAGGACAGACCTACCACATAAGCCTTAAAACAAACTTCACAGGAGGAAGGAACCTGCTAGCAAATGGCTACAAGGAGATAAATTCCAGAGTAGCCCTTTCCAGCCTCTCCATCTCTCAGCTTTGGCTACTTCTAACACCAGGTGATCAAAGCCAGTGATCAATAATCACTGATAAAGCTGGTTCAGAACACAGGGGCTCATCCACATCCATCCTCTAAAAAGCCTCTGTGAGGCACAAGGGATAAAAATCAGACCAAGAGCCCCTGTATCAGAGGATGTTGGTGTTACCCTGGTAGTGAAAATGTTTATGGCTTCTGGAGCAGGGCAGGGATCTGATGTGGAGCTGCTGTCTCCTGACTTTTTTTCTCTTCCTTTTGGAGCAGAAGAGCTGGCTGAGAATTTCTGCACATCCAGCACTGTGTCTGTCTCAGCAAGGCTCTTGCCTG
The DNA here is from genome assembly GCF_036169615.1 of Heliangelus exortis. Taxonomy (NCBI): domain Eukaryota; kingdom Metazoa; phylum Chordata; class Aves; order Apodiformes; family Trochilidae; genus Heliangelus; species Heliangelus exortis. The sequence continues at coordinate 2,703,513 of NC_092423.1, forward strand.
CCACCCTAAAGGTGTCCCCTGGAGTCAATGGAAGAGCATCTGTTGAGACAATAGGTCAAAATCTTAGACAAATGGATCTTGTGTCTGATCATAAAGCACTCTGTCCTGTGTCAGAAGAAGGGTCTTGTGAGATAGAGTCACAGAGAGTGGAATAAAAAATGGTGTTAATTTAAACTGGGATGAGTTTTGCTCAGGAAAATTAAAGAAACAACAAATCAATTGACATGATTTTCTCAGAAAAGAAAAGAGAGAAGAGAGAAGAAGAGAGAAAAAGAGAGAAAAAGAGAGAAGAAGAGAGAAGAAGAGAGAAGAAGAGAGAAGAAGAGAGAAAAAGAGAGAAAAAGAGAGAAGAAGAGAGAAGAAGAGAGATGAAGAGAGAAGAAGAGAGAAGAAGAGAGAAAAAGAGGAGAGAAGAGAGAATAACAGAAGAGAAAAGGAGAAGGAGAGAAGAGAGAAGAGAAGAGAAAAGAAGAGAGATAAGAAAGGAAGAGAAAAGAAAAGAGAGAAGTGAGAAGAAGAGAGAAAAAAAAGAAGAGAAAAGAAGAGAAAAGAAGAGAAAAGAAAAGAAAAGAAAAGAAAAGAAAAGAAAAGAAAAGAAAAGAAAAGAAAAGAAAGGAAAAGAAAAGAAAAGAAAAGAAAAGAAAAGAAAAGAAAAGAAAAGAAAAGAAAAGAAAAGAAAAGAAAAGAAAAGAAAAGAAAAGAAAAGAAAAGAAAGAGAAGAAGAAAAGAAGAGAGAAGAAGGGAGAAGAAGGGAGAAGAAGGGAGAAGAAGAGAGAAGAGAGAAGAAGAGAAGAGAAGAGAGAAGAAGAGAAAAGAAGAGAAAAGAAGAGAAAAGAAGAGAAAAGAAGAGAAAAGAAGAGAAAAGAAGAGAAAAGAAGAGAAAAGAGAAAATCCTGGTTTGGCTTGGGCTGAACTGAGTTGAGTACGAGGACCAAAACCAGTCACTAATTAATGGCATCTGGCTTTCTAGTATTTATGCACCATAAAAATTAATAAGGGACTTCTCTGGGAAAATAAATGGTTAGCTGGAAAGCCAAATTTGGCCTTTTTTTTTTTTTTTTTTTTTTTCTTCTGTTAATCATAGGCTCTGAGTAAGATTCCTTGAAACTGTAAGATGGTTGCTTCCCAGGAACTTTTAATGATTTCCCAAAGCCAACATTTCAAATGAGGAACTGCTGCAGCCTCCTTGATATCAGCAGACAGAGACTGGGTGTAAAATTTAACTGCTCAGGCTGAGTCCCAAACTTCATATTCTCAGGGCACACATGTGCAGGAAGAGCAGGCACAGAATTTTAAAAATATAAAAGTATAATTTAAAATATATATATAATTTCCTACATAGCAAGGCTTAGGCACCAAAGCCTCTATTCTGATATATAACCTGTAGTGGTTCTATTGATGTCAACAGGTTTTTTTTTCTTTTCTGGAGAAGAGGCTCCAAAGCTAGGGAACATTTTGCCTGAGTATTGTGCAGATTCTTAATTCCAGTCTCCTCATTTAGTCTGGTCTGGCACCACGTAAAGAAACCAGCCTAGTCCTTGAAACAGCATGGTGTGTAACTATGGTATTAAATATAAAATATTGTAATAAATACTTTTTCCAAGCTAAAAATGTCTGTGTTCCAGTAGGTTTAAAACTGACAACAGAAAGCTACTCAGACAGCAAACAAGAGATTTAGAGAACAAGCAAATTTTGTTTTAATCTCACCAAAAAGTGTCAGCTATCTGATATTACCCTCCTGCCTGGTGGAGTTCCCATACTCCTTATCAGTCTCCCAAGAGGCAAATCCATTGCACCATCCCCATCCCCACCCATGGATAGAGCAGCCTGGGTGGGCTGGCAGAGGGAGAGGGAGAAAATTGCTTTCTGCTGAAGCAGACCTTGGTGAAGATCAGCAGAACACAGGGGACAAGGAGAAAATGACAAATGAACCTAGGAGCCCACTTTTAGGGCTGAAGGAGAAAAAGCAGCACTGACCCCACGTCCTTGGAAAGCCACTGGGAGCCTCAGACTGGAGAGCTCGGGCCAAACCTTCAGCTGGGGTAAATCAAGATAGCTTTTGACATTGGCTCTCCTAACTGGTGTCAGCTGAGGATCTGGTCCTCTTCATTGTGGTTTTCTGGGATTTTTTGGTTTCTTTTGTGTTGTTGAGGGGTTTATTTTTCCTCCCTGCCATTCTCCTGGAATCTGTGCCATGAGTTTTTCCCCTTAACAAATCCACTTCTTGCAGCAGCACAGCACTGGGGAAAGAGTCCTGCTTGGGCATTTCTAGGCAGCAAGGTCTTCTTTGAGGCCTGTGGAGAGCTGCAGGTGTTTGGCTTTGGATGAAAGGAAGAACTAACAATGCTGGTTTATTCCTGACATTAGTCCTGAGATTTGGCTGAAGTATTTCAGTGATGTCAGAGCCAAACCTGACGAACAAAAATATATATGTAATACACAGGGTTGGGACCAGTGGATGGATTAAAAGAACAGGATTATTTTGATTGCCTTGATTTAGAGAGCCAGCAGTGCTGAATCATGTCCAGCCAAAGAAATATCACGGAGACAAAATTTACTTCTCTCTACGCAGAAAAGCAGAAGAGGGGGAAAGCAGGGAGGAAGGGGGGGGAAAGAAAAATTACTCTGCATCAAAAGATGAAAGTTCAACATTTTCTGATTATTCCCTTTCTTAAGAAGGCGACCACAAAACACAGAGATGTTTAATCCATTAAAAGTGTAGTTTGCTGGACAGAATAATCTGAGTCTAGTCAACCCACCAACCTGCTTCTTGCTGGGTGGGCTCTGGTTGCAGAGGGGATAAACTTTCACTTGATCCCCTCAGAACAGGTCAATGTGCCATGGGCTTTATGGATGGTATCTCATAACTTCTGCTGGCACGTTGTCAACATAAGCACTATGGGAAAAGAGAATTTCCTTGGAGGAGCAGAGATCTGGATGTCATCTGGCATCATGGTGCCAAGAGGGAGGATGAGTTCTGGTGAGAGCACGAAGGGGTCCTATAAGAAAACTGGGGAGGGATGGGATTTTTTACAAGAGCACAGAAATAGGGCAAGGGATGATGGGTTTAAGATGGAAAAGGGGAGATTAGGATGAGACATTAGGAAGAAATCCTTTGCTGGGAGGATGGTGAGACACAGAAGCTGTGGCTGCCCCATCCCTGGAAGCTGAGCATCCTGGTCTAGTGGACATTGTCCCTAAAAATAGATGATATTTAAGTTTACTTCCAACCCAAACCAGCCTAGAATTATTTGAACTTTGGGTAAAAATGAAATTCTGGTTCTGTTTGAATGGTTTCCAGCTCTTCCCACTTTCCTCAAAGGCTGGAAAGACAAAAAGATCTCCTCTTCTCTGAAGCAGGGAGGACACCACCATGAGCATTGAGTTACAGAAATCACATAAAATCACTGAGAACTTGTTTGGAAGATAACCTGAGAAAATGAAGCAAAACCCAAAGGTTGAGCAGTCACAGCATGAGCAGCACCAAACCATCACCCTCCCTCTAGAAGCTGGAGGTGTTGGGTTGCACCTTGTCTTGGCCATGGGAGGTCTAAATTCAGATTTCAGTGCATCCTTGGTCATTCTTAAATGTACCAGGTTTTTGTCCCTGTTTCTTCTGGTTTTGAGCACTCAGAAGAGCTCTGTCCATATGGGGTATTTTTACATCAGAGCTGAGCTCCTGTAGTATCACAGACAAAATATATGCAGATCTAGGTATGGTAAAAAAGACAAGTCTAAGTACCTGCTTTCTTCAATTTTTGTTTGCTCACTTGTTTTAATGAAAATAATGGGCTATAAGAAGAATACACACTCTCTCTTTTTAATAAATTGAGTTAAAGAATTGTTGGGGTTAGGTCTTTACAAAAGCAAAAGAAGGTTTACCCACCTCTGCTCTGGAAAAAACCAAACAACAACAAAAAGAAAATATACATTTTATCTCCCCAGCTAAAGAAAATTTCCTCATTAAAAATTATTTTGTTCTCATAAAAAATATCACTTGTATTCAAACAGCAAAGGCCTCCAACAACCCCTGAACCAGCAGATAGGTGGGGAAATGGGGGCTAGTATAGAAATGCTACATCCATGGGTCCCAAAAATTGTCCACACTGAATCCATCCCTGATGGGTAAAATACATGCAGGCTGAGGACCACTGTGGACACTGAAGATTTTCACAAAAAGGCCACAACTCCCCTCAAAACCCCTTTGCATTATCCAGACACCAAACCATGCACAAACTGAGTCCCAGAGGCCACAGAGTTAACTGTTCATTTCCCAGAATATTTGGTCATTCTGTCACAGACTAATAAAAAAAAAATAATGGACCAATGGGGGAAAATCATAATTAGGTTTAAAAAATATAATCCTATAGGCTTCTGGTTTTGTTTCAAACACCAGCCCCATCCAAGAAGGGGTATTCTGCGTTTCTATGATTTCCTGAGGAAAATGAGAAGGAAATAGTAAAACACAAAAAAACCCCACCCACAACTGAAAAGCCCTTATCTTGACATGAAACCATTATTTAAAATGTCTGTGGATTGTTTTGCTAATAGCCAAAATGGATGATCAAATACTGAGTGATCCCTCTTTGGCTGCCAATATTTTTAATAGGCATCTTAGTCAATGTTAGTACAGCTGTCCCTTCAAATCATCTCTTCTGGTGACTCACACTTGGATTCAGAGATTTCCTGAGGTTTTATCTGCTCTCTTAGTGCTCTTTGGTGGACCTGTCCTTGAATCCCATCACATGAGAGAGCAGGAGGTGCCTCCTCATCCAAAACACACAACCCACTGGGCAGTGCAAAGGACACGTGGAATTTTAAGAGGAAGGAAAGGAAGGGAAGGGGGAAATAAAAAAAAAAAAAAAAAAAGAGTGGGGAAAAAAATGGGAAAAAATGACCTGTGGGGTCATTTTATGTTCCTGCTGATTGGAATTTATGCACAAAGCTCTTGGAACACCACATTTCTGCAGCCACCCTCTACCCTTCCTCATGGTGGGTTCACATCCCTTGTTTCCCCTTTGAATGGACATTTCCAAGGATTTTGGCTTTTCCATGAAAACTAAAATGCAAGAAATTCTCTTCCCATTTTGAAGACAACGTGGCTCATTGCAAAGCCCCAAGGAAATGAAATGAAAAGAAATGAAAAAGAGGAAGCCATGAGACACCATCTCTGGTGTAAAAAAACCCAATGGATTAATATTATTTGAAGATTTTTTTTTTCTTCCCGATTAAACTTTTCCCATGTCCATTTGACTGAAGGTGTAGAGGGAGATTCAATAGCCTGATTGCAGAGAGGAGAAAATATTCTCTCTAAAAACCCATTCTTCAAGTGGGAAAGAACTTTGTGGCCCAAAGTCCAACACGAGAAAGGTTTTGTGTGTATAACTGTAATTCTGTTTCTGCCCAGATTGCTCTTGGTCCTCTTAAAAAAAAAAAAAAAAATTAAAATATGGAGAAATTTCTTCACTGAATACTTTAATTTTGAAGCCTCCAGTAGCTTGAAAAATCTCCAAACCTATTAAACCCTGAAACCAAAATAAACATTTTGTCCTCCCATCATGGAAGCATAAAGAATGTCTTAAGTCAACCCATCCCCTTGCCTGCCAATACCAAATTGCCCTCAAGAACATATTCCCCAGGGCTTTGTCAAATCAGCTGTAGCATTCCTCAAGCACCAGGGGGTTCTACCACATTCCTGGAAAGTCTTTTCCACGATCTCTTCCCATATCCTCTGTAAAAAGCACCATGAAACTCCTGGTACCTGCAAGCACCATGGCTGGAGAGGAATCAGATTTTCCATTCTGTGGTAAATCCCAGGTTTTCAAGCATTGTTCCAGTTTGGTTCCAAAGGAAAGTAATTTTTTTTTTTTTTTTTTTTTTTCAGAATTTCCTGCTAAACACAATTCTGAGAGGAAAAACACTTGCAGGTGAGAAAAATGCAATTTTCATCTCAATAATGATAATTTGGGGGGGCTGAGCTCAAGGTTTATTGCTTCTATAAAAACCTAAAATAAAATGAAAAAAATAGGAAAGAAAATGTTTTCTGAAAGCCAAACCTTCCTTATAATGAAAGTTCATCAGAATTAACATTAGCAAACCACTCCAGTTTTATCAAATTGGCTTTTTCCAGGAAAACATTCCTTCAGAAATTTCCCATTGGCTCTCAGACAGGTCCTTGCAATATCAAGGTCAGAAAGAGCACTTTTTATTTCTGCTCTCCAAGAATTTTAACTGCACAATTATTCCTTTCCCAGAAGATCCTTTTCACAGAAATTATCAGTGTGATTGAGGAAAAATTGGAGGAGAAGGGAAGGGAAGGGAAGGGAAGGGGAAAGGGAAGGGAAGGGGAAAGGAAAGGGGAAAGGAAAGGGAAGGGAAGGGAAGGGAAGGGAAGGGAAGGGAAGGGAAGGGAAGGGAAGGGAAGGGAAGGGAAGGGAAGGGAAGGGAAGGGAAGGGAAGGGAAGGGAAGGGAAGGGAAGGGGAAAGGAAAGGGGAAAGGAAAGGGGAAAGGAAAGGGGAAAGGAAAGGGGAAAGGAAGGGAAGGGAAGGGAAGGGAAGGGAAGGGAAGGGAAGGGAAGGGAAGGGAAGGGAAGGGAAGGGAAGGGAAGGGAAGGGAAGGGAAGGGAAGGGAAGGGAAGGGAAGGGAAGGGAAGGGAAGGGAAGGGAAGGGAAGGGAAGGGAAGGGAAGGGAAGGGAAGGGAAGGGAAGGGAAGGGAAGGGAAGGGAAGGGAAGGGAAGGGAAGGGAAGGGAAGGGAAGGGAAGGGAAGGGAAGGGAAGGGAAGGGAAGGGAAGGGAAGGGAAGGGAAGGGAAGGGAAGGGAAGGGAAGGGAAGGGAAGGGAAGGGAAGGGAAGGGAAGGGAAGGGAAGGGAAGGGAAGGGAAGGGAAGGGAAGGGAAGGGAAGGGAAGGGAAGGAAAGGAAAGGAAAGGAAAGGAAAGGAAAGGAAAGGAAAGGAAAGGAAAGGAAAGGAAAGGAAAGGAAAGGAAAGGAAAGGAAAGGAAAGGAAAGGAAAGGAAAGGAAAGGAAAGGAAAGGAAAGGAAAGGAAAGGAAAGGAAAGGAAAGGAAAGGCAAAAAAACCCAAGAAGCAAACAAATAACATCAAATAAACAAAACCAACAAACAAGTCCAAACCAAACCAAAACTCAAATCAAACCAACAAACACACTGAAAAGAAGGAATCTCTCCCATTCAGCACCATCAGGAGTGACATCAGATCCTGGCTGCCAACACAGGGCATCTTTCATCCCTCTGCTCAGGAGATCTTATGAGCATTTACCTGTCATCCAAACCTCTCCCCTCTGCCAAAACCCAAGTGGTGCAACTTCTCCTCCACTCCCATCTTAAAGCCTTACTGCCTCCCCTTCCCCTCCAAAGCCCCCCAACATTGATTAAAACTTGTTTGCAGAGGGAAGCTGCTTGCAGTGTCAGCCTCCTGGAGAAGCCCTCTGCAAGGAGAAGCTGGGTGGCTCCAGCCAAGGAAAATAAAGCTGGTATTAGTGGTCCTCAGCTTCTTTGCTGGGGCTGAGAAAAAGGGAGTATTGTGGGCTGGGAGAGTGCTCAGCAAGATGTCAGCCTTTGCCAGTTACCTAACAACAATAACAAGCACTGGGTAAATAGGTGGGAGACTCACGAGGGCAACCAAGAGAGGGAATTAAATATGAATAAAGAAGAAGCAGGAGGGAAAGAGGGGGGGAAAGGAAGGCGTTAGACTTTCCAGCATTTTGAGAGAACAAGGTTTAATCCTCAGATGGGGGAAAAACAGATTTACTAAACAGGGTGACCTCACTTGTTTGCACAGCATTTGGTAACGTGTGTTTTATTACCTATGCTACCTCCATGCTTGCTTGCAAAGCCTTTCCAGTGGCCCTCTGAAGGATGCTGAGCATATGGAAAAGAAATAAAGCAGCCTGAGCAAGAAATGGCACAGCTTGGTGAAACAAAAAACAAAAAATAAAAATAAAATACAATCTAGAAATATGCTGGTTGGGTGTAAATAAAACTGAGCGAGGGAACAGCCTGGGAGAAAATAAATGATTCTGTCCTCATCCCAGTGTCAGCTCCCCAGTGAAGATCATTGGAAGTGGTGATGGAGAGGTGAAGATGATGCTGAGAAGGGACCTCTTCGCTTCTCCTCCCTTGAGATGGATGTTCCATGGACTTGATGGGCATTGGAAGATGGAGATGTGTTCCTGGGGAGGTGGGTGAGAAGGTTCCATCTAGAGAAGCTCCTCTGAGCAATCAACCTCTGCTGGCCCCACAGTTTCTGCTCCAGAAGTAATCATGATGGGTAATGGCAGCACTGGGTGTGGGTGAAGGGGATCAATCCTGCTTGATGTGGGAGCACATACTGAGGATCAAGCCAGGGCACTGCACTACAAATGTGAAGAATAGGAAATATGCTGGTTATTTTTGGTGAATTTTGGTGAATTACATCCTTAGAGATGTAATTAGAGAAAAGGTATCTCCCAGATGTGATTTAAGTTGAGCATTTTTATTACTACAGAATTTAGACCCTTGGCTGTGGCCACAAGATCCGAGCATCATCTATGAAGCAGGAAAACTGGTGCTCTACAGCCCGGACAAAAAGTCCAAGGAAGACTCAAGAGCCATTTCCTAAAGCCCAGCTTCACCTTTGTGGTCTCCTTTTCCATCTTTTTGCACTAAAAACATCTGTGAGCTGGAATAAAACAAATGAGTCCTGGTGAACTAAATCCTGAAGTTCAACAGCACTAGAACAAAAGGAAAGCAAATCCTGCTGGAGTAAAAATAACAAGAGGGGGAGGGACTGACCAGTATGAGGTGAAATCAAGAGATCTCAGGGTCAGTCCATTAAAAAAAAATAAAAAAAACAAGCCATCAAATGATTTGTCTCATTTCAATTGTCACAAGAGCAGAAGCTGTCAGCTCCTGGAGCACAGACCCCACAGGAATTGGTGCAGACAAGAAATCACTCATGCTGTGATTTCATATTGAGCCCCAAATTAAAACTGGAGATGCAGATAAGCAACAGATGAGTTGTTGGATGAGCTGTTGGACAGGAAAAAATGGCATTTGGTCAGGGTGAGGTCTCCTCTGTCTGAAATCTGGGCACTAAGTTATCCCCCAGCCCCTGTCTCTGCATCACTTCTCCATCACCTGATGAAACTGCCACTCTTTTATCAGGACAGGAATGGAAGGTTGCCCAGGCAAAATCTGGCTAAAAGAGAGACTCTTTAAATGATCCCCAGTATCTGACCTTCCTTCAGCTACTTTTTCTCCATTTCCTGGTCCTAGCCTTGCATGGTGTAATTTCTGACACTTGGTCTGTCACCTTTTCTTTGCCTTCCCCTTATTTATCTCCTTGCTTTTTTCCCCCAAGGTTTAGTTTAGCACAAGAGTTTTCCTCCTGCCCTGAACCTTAGCTTGGTTTCACCTTTGGTTTCTCTATCTCCAGCACCATAATTCTGGTTTCAAATGGTAGCCCAACCCATTAAGCTGCTTGCCCTCATCCATCCAGTGAATTCCTGACAGCACATACAAGCAATGGACCCATGGTCTGACCACCTGTAGGTGAATTTGGTCCTTCCTGGGCCCCAAATAGTCACATTCCAGCAGATGTGACCCTCAGGGGATGAGCATGAAGTTCACCTGGTCAAATGGCTTTCAGCTCACAACCCATGTTGCTGGGACAGGTATGAGCTGATTTAATAAAATCATGGAATCCTCATGGTTGGAAAGGACCTTCAAGGTTATTGAGTCCAACCTTCAGTCCTACACCACTAAATCATCTCCTGAAGTGCCTGCCACATCTACTCATTTTTTTGAACACCCCCAGGGATGGCAACTCCACCACACCCCTGGCTGAGTTGTTCCAATGCTTCCCCATCCTTGTGGTGAAGAATTTTTTCCCAGTGTCTAATCTAAGACACAAAGCAGCAGCTCAGAACAGCAAATGAAGCCAACAGAGAACAGCTGCACCTGATTTTCTTCAGGTCCACTGGGCCTCTGTGTGACCATCAGACTGGATACCAGCACCGTGGTGGGGATGGAGAGCAAAATATCCACAGTCTAAGGAAAGGAGAGGCAAGGAGGGCACTTGGAGTGGTTCCCAAGAGCTGTAATGTGGGAGATGTTGTCTCAAGGTCTGCTGTGGTTAAGAGCCTCTTAGAGAGAGAAGTGCTGGGTCCTGCATTTTGGCCACAACAACCCCATGCAGCGCTACAGACTGGGGACAGAGTGGTTGGAGAGCAGCCAGGCAGAAAGGGACCTGGGAGTCTGGATTGCCAGGAAGCTGAACAGGAGCCAGCAGTGTGCCCAGGTGGCCAAGAGGGCCAATGGCATCCTGGCCTGTATCAGGAACAGCATGGCCAGCAGGTCCAGGGAAGGGATTCTGCCCCTGTGCTCAGCCCTGGTGAGGCCACAGCTTGAGTCCTGTGTCCAGTTCTGGGCCCCTCAGTTCAAGAAGGAGATTGAGGTCCTCGAACAGGTCCAAAGGAGGGCAACCAGGCTGGTGAAGGGACTCGAACACAGATCCTATGAGGAGAGGCTGAGGGAGCTGGGGCTGTTCAGCCTGAAGAAGAGGAGGCTCAGGGGAGACCTCATCACTCTCTACAACTCCCTGAAAGGAGGATGGAGCCAGGGGGGGGTTGGTCTCTTTTCCCAGGCAACTCTCAGTAAGACAAGAGGGCATGGTCTTAAATTGTGCCGGGGGAAGTTCAGATTGGATATTAGAAAGAATTTTTTCATGGAAAGGGTGATCAGACATTGGAACGGGCTGCCTGGGGAGGTGGTGGACTCTTCATCCCTGGAGACATTTAAAAAGCGACTCGATATGGCACTCAGTGCCATGGTCTGGTGACTGTGGAGGTAGTTGTTCAAGGGTTGGACTTGATGATCTCTGAGGTCCCTTCCAACCCAGCCTATTCTATGATTCTATGATTCTATGAAGTGCACATAGTGCACCATAAAGTCCATGAACTTTATTTCAGGGCTGAAATAACTCAAGTGCTCAGCACTGCCACTCTAGCACCTCCTGAGAGATGTGAATAGAAGGTCCACGAGGTTATCTTGAACCTGGGTGGGCAGTCCCAAGCCGGAAGGAGCTGATCCTGACTTTGTGCATAGGACAAAGAGCAACAGCAGAGCAGCATCAGCCAAGGAATGGTCCAAGGGATGGATCAGCCATGCCAAGGAAAGGTTGCAATGGCCAGATTTACAGCTCAGCAGGAGTTCATTCTTTGCAAATGAATCCACAGCTGATTCCCCCTTAGTTGATTACTGGGAGGAAATTTCAAAATTAAAAAAAAAAAAAAAAAAAAAAAGACAGGAAATTTTTGGCCTGGGAAGGAGGGAAAAAAAACCCAACAACCAAACAAAAATTCCTCTTTTCAGTTAGCCACAAGATTTGTGCAGCCATCCCAGGGTGTTGGAAGCTGGCCCGTTCCAAGGAGCTCTCTCCCAGCTCCACCTGGTGGCAAAAGGGACATTTGGGCTACTGCTGTGGCCACCAGAGTGTGGGCTCCAAGGGATCCCATTTCTTCTGCTGCCATTTTGCACGTCTGTGTGTCCTTCCCCCAAGTTTCTGCAGGTAGTTAGAGCAGAATATCTTTGATCTTGGCAGTAGGAAGTCCAAGGCTGAAGAAAACTGCCCAGACAGAGGCATCTCACGGCGTTTGAGATGTCCTGAAGTGTCCCACCCCTCCTGCTTTCCTTCCCACATGGGGTGGATGTGGTCCCAATGCTGGTGAAGGCATCTTCAGCTCCATCAGGATGATGAGCTGACCACAGTGATAAGGAAAAAGATCAGGTACATGTCTTGACTTCGAGACATCTCCTGTAGCACTGTGTTAGCCCAGCAAAATCTTGACAGGTAATAAATTGTGATCAAGATTGGATCTGATCCCCACCAGGTCCAAAACACAACTCAGGACAGTGCCTTAGAATGATTTTCTCCAGATGGAACAAAGAGCAAAGCAACAGCACTGTGTGGTCTGGGGTTTGTTATTCTGCCTTCTGAGAGAAGGATGGGAAAAGGGAAGGAGGGAAAGGAGGGGAAGGAAGGGAAGGAAGGGAAGGAAGGGAAGGAAGGGAAGGAAGGGAAGGAAGGAAGGAAGGAAGGAAGGAAGGAAGGAAGGAAGGGAAGGAAGGAAGGAAGGAAGGAAGGAAGGAAGGAAGGAAGGGAAGGAAGGGAAGGAAGGAAGGAAGGAAGGAAGGAAGGAAGGAAGGAAGGAAGGAAGGAAGGAAGGAAGGAAGGAAGGAAGGAAGGAAGGAAGGAAGGAAGGAAGGAAGGAAGGAAGGAAGGAAGGAAGGAAGGAAGGAAGGAAGGAAGGAAGGAAGGAAGGAAGGAAGGAAGGAAGGAAGGAAGGAAGGAAGGAAGGAAGGAAGGAAGGAAGGAAGGAAGGAAGGAAGGAAGGAAGGAAGGAAGGAAGGAAGGAAGGAAGGAAGGAAGGAAGGAAGGAAGGAAGGAAGGAAGGAAGGAAGGAAGGAAGGAAGGAAGGAAGGAAGGAAGGAAGGAAGGAAGGAAGGAAGGAAGGAAGGAAGGAAGGAAGGAAGGAAGGAAGGAAGGAAGGGAGGGAGGGAGGGAGGGAGGGAGGAAAAGGATCACAGCATCTCCAGACCAAAGGCAGAGTAAAAGGCAGAAAATAATTACATCTCCTTTTCTAGTGCTAGAAATTTGATATTTTAAAATCTACAACATAATGTATTTCCAAGAAAAAAAAAAAAAAAAAACACAAAGCAAACATAAAACCCCCACAACAAAGAGAAAAGAACAGTGAAAAAAATATCCTTTTTTTTTTTTCCCCTAGATATTAAATATCTGATTTCTAAACATCAAAAATTATCAAAACTCCTGAACTGGCAAAAAGTCCTGGGACTGTCTCCTGGCTAATTCAGATGCCACAGACCTCAGCATGGAACACTTTGCCTTCTAACATAAAGCTGGTTGCAAATGCTGTTATTTATGGCTCTTGGGAACATCTCCTTTGGGGCTCTTCCCTTAACTTACAAGTAACTGGCGTGGCTTTTACATGCCAGGAACTGAGGTCACCCATCTGAGAAACATCAGAGGGGGAGAAGTGAAGCTTTTGTAGGAAGTTACAGGAGCTACAGAGCTGATGCTGACTTCAGAAACCTTGATGGAGTTGTAGAGGGACAACACAGCATAAGGAAAGGGGAGAAAATAGGAAGGCAAAGCCCTGGTGCTGGTTTGGAAAGGTTGCACCCCTCTGGTATCCTGTTTATTCCAGAAACCACCCAAATACACATGAAACTCAAGCTTTGTGGAGACCAAGAAGCAGATGTAATCCAACCTCCACCCAGCAGGATCCAGAGGGCAGTTTGGTGCCCTCCACCCACCCTTTGGGCAGATCCAAAGGGAAGGGAGAGGTGAGGATGTGAGCGGCCAGGAGGATGCAGCACAAATCTGTGCTTGGCTCTCTCCTGGGGTAGAAGACAGCCTGGAGGGTATTTCCAACCCTCACCCAAAAAAAAAAAAAAAAAAGGCAGTGCAAGAGCCACACTCTCTGCCCTAGGACTAGAATCAGCCCACATGTTTGGAAATAACCAAGGTGAAGTCAGGAATTGGGTATTAACCCCAAAGCCTCAGAATAATTCCCATCAACTTCCAATGAATTGCAGCTCAGGTGGGAGACAGACTGGAAGCATTGCCAGGGGGGGGATTTAGCAAAAAGTTTGCATTTTGGTACCTACTCAGGTTTTATCCTTTCCACAGAGGCAAATTTTTTTTCTCCAAGTGGTCAGGATTAAAGATATCTCAGCATCTCTTCCCTTCTATTGTTGATTCCTTCAGGAAATACACTGGGAAGATAAATGGAAATAGTGAACTGAGAGCCCTGTAAAAGGCAGGAATGGTCAAGAATGTTTATTTGGGAAGAAAAGAACAGGGGGAAAAAAAAAAAAAAAAAAGATGGTGCTTTTTAAGGCAACAAAATATTCAATTAAAAAGATATAATTCCTAAAATAATTCCTAAAAAAATACTTCCTAGAATCAAATACATTTAAATAGTGAACTGAGAGTCCTGGGAAAGGCGAGAGTGTTTCAAAATGCTTCTTTGGGAAAAAAATGAACAGGGAAAAAAAAAAAAAAAGAAAAAAAGAAAAAGAGGGAAAAAAAAAAAGAAAAAAGAAAAAAAGAGAAAAAGAAAAAAAGAAAAAAGAAAAAAGAAAAAGAAAAAAAGAAAAAAGAAAAAAAGAAAAAAAGAAGAAAAGAAAAAAGAAAAAAAAGAAAAAAGAAAAAAAGAAAAAAAGAAAAAAAAAGTGGTGCTTTTAAAGGCAATGATATATCCAATTAAAAAGAAAAAAATTCCTAAAATAATTCTTAATGCATAATTCCTAGAAGAAATACTTCCTAAACCATTCCTAAAATAATACATATGGACCAGAAACACATTTTAAACAGTGAACTGAAAGTCCTGTGAAAGGCAAGAATATTCCAAAATGCTTATTTGGGAAAAAATGAATGGGGGAGGGGGGGGAAATGTGGTTCTTTTTAAGGCAATGGAATAGCCAATTAAAAGGAAATAATTCCTAAAATATGGGATGTATCTCTAGTTGCATACCTCTGGAATATTTCATTTATAAAGCCTCCCACCCAGCTGTTTGGTTTGAATTTTCAATTAGTCCAACCCTGATAGAATGGGCTCTGGGTTTCTCCCAGGATTTGGCAATAAAAGATCCCAAAATTAACCTGGAATCTGGATTGTCATGCAAACAAAAGATGCTCTGGCACATCCCAAAAACCAAGTGATGTCAGGTGAGGGAGGTGCAAAACTCAAGTGATGGAGGTGAGGTTGGTCCTGGCCTTCTGAGCTGGGTACACATCCCAGTGACCTCTCACAGGGAATAAAAAAAGGTGAAAGAATAAGAAATAAGAAAATTTCTTTATAAGAAATAAAGAAAGGCACCTGGGGAAGGAAAATCTTGGGGGGGTTTTGAGGTTTCCTTGCCTCAGGATGTCTCCTGCAACAGAATGCCTTTGGTTGGTTGGGTTTTTATTAAAGCTGTGTCCAAATATTTCATTTTAAGCACTATTCTAATTTTTTTACCTTTTAGAGAATCACGGGATTGTCATGGGTGGAAAAGACCTCTAAGATCTCTGTGTCCAACTCTCAACCCCCCCCAAAAAAAAACAATGATAAGAAAATACATGCATATTTATAAAAACAGGAAAATATATAAAGTAAAATAATAAATGTATTAAAATATATAAATATATTGAAATATATAAAGATAAAATAAATATACAAAAAAAAAGGTGTATAAAAATATATTAAAGAGTGGGAAGATATAAAAATATAAATATGTGAAATAAAGGTAAAGAATAAGGCTAAAATTATAAAGGAAAAATTAAAATAATGAAACATAATAATGAAAAATAAAAATATTTTCTATTTAAGAACATAAAAATAAAATATCAAAAGGTAAAATTATTTTTAAATTTGAAAATATAAATGATTTTAAAATTAAAAATCTATATAATTTTATCTAAATCCTTACAAAAACCAGTGACACTTCAGACATGCAGTCTCCTGCCCAAACCCTCCAGCAGGACCATTTCTGCAGCAGATGTTGGGAAATTCCTTAGGACCAAAGGTCCCTTTTATCCCACTCCTCATTCCCAACACCTCTGCTGGCTTTTCCTCCTCTCACCCCTCCCAGCAGCTGCCCTGGGACACCAGAACCTTGGCAACCTCCTTGCTTTAAGGAGCACAATCCCTTGAGGGATTCTTCCAAGCAAATGAGGGGGAGAAATGGGTGATAATTTATGAGTCCTTGCAATTAGCACCTTGGAGAACAGCTCTGGAGAAGCTGAGAAGGATGCAAATAAAAGGGTAGCCAGGGATAAAGTGTTTTTCTGATGCTAATTCTCAATTCTTGTTGTAGTCAGAGAGACCCAGAGGTGATGGGAGGAAGGGACAACAAACTTAGAGATGGGGACAGAGCCCCAGGTAGCCAGAGCTTTGAAATTCTTCCCCCCACGAGGTGGGCATTGATGTCCATATTGTAGAAACCCCAAAGAAAATAGCTGAACCTGAAGCTCAGGAACCAATTTCTTAATTATTTCCACATGAAAGACCCTCTATGATAAGGCTTGTGGATATGATGGGGGATCTGTAGGAGATCTGGACCCCTTTGGAGCAGTACATGGGCTCCAGGGAAATCTCACACAGCTTTAGACTTCTGTGGATAACCAAATGCATCAAACTCTCAGAGAGGACTGGTCATGTGCAGCTTGAAAATTCACTATGTACAGCATAGAGCTAAGGTTTTCCTCCTTTTCTTTAATTAAGATTGTACCAGGAATAAGGCACCACAAAAGGGAGATGACAGAAAGGGTTACCTGTGGGAGGGAAAGAAAAAACACTGATTTTTACCCCCTTTTTTTTTTTTTTTTTTTTTTTTTTTTTGTCAGGACATTATTTCTACAGCTCTCAGGTACCCAGCTCCAGAATCCCAGAATCATTTGGGTTGGAAAGGAGCTCTGGGATCACCAAGTCCAACCCTTGATCCACTCCCACTGCAGTTCCCAGCCCATGGCACTGAGTGCCACATCCAGGCTCTTTTGAAACATCTCCAGGGATGGAAAATCCACCCCTTCCCTGGGCAGCCCATTCCAATGTCTGATCACCCTCTCTGCAAAGAATTTCTTCCTCATCTCCAACCTAACCCTCCCCTGGCAGAGCTTGAGCCCATGGCCTCTTGTCCTGGGAGCAGAGCCCGACACCCCTTGGCTCCAACCTCCTTTCAGGGAGTTGGAGAGAGTGATGAGGTCTCCCCTGAGCCTCCTCTTCTCCAGCCTCAACACCCCCAGCTCCCTCAGCCCTTCCTCACAGGACTTGTGCTGGATCCCTTCCCAGCCTCCTTGCTCTTCTCTGGACCCACTCCAGCACCTCAATCCAGGTGGTTTTGGGCAAGAATAATCATTATTATGAAATCGTGGAATGGTTTGGATTGGAAAGGGTCATTAAGCTTCATCTAGACCAAGTCTTCTGCAGCAAACAGGGACATCTTCACCCAGATCAGGTTGCTCAGAGCCTCATCCAACCTGGCTTTGAATGTTCCAGGGATGGGGCATCTACCACCTCTCTGGGCAGCCTGTGTTGGTGTCTCACCACCCTCATCATAAAATATATATAAGAAACATATATAAAATCTATATAACATATGATATTTAAAATACATATTTAATCTAAACCTTCCCTCTTTCATCTTAAGACCATAACCCTTTTGCTATGACAAAAAGGCCCTACCAAAAGTTTGTCCCCCCTCTTCTAAGAAGACCCCTGGAAGTATGGAAAGGCTGCAATAGGGTTTCCTCAGAGCCTTCTCTTCTCCAGGTTGAACAACCCCAACTCTCTCAGCCTGGCTCCAGAGCAGAGCTGCTCCATCCTCATCATTTTTGTGACCACTTTTAGACTCACCCCAACAGCTCTATCTCTTTCTTGTGTTGGGGACCCCAGAACTGGATGAGGAAGAGCAGGTAAATGGTGATGATGGGATTAGAGATGAGGATCCATGGAGCTACCTGTGGTCTATTTCCCATCAAACCCTTCAACTTACCTCCCTTCCTCAGTTTCCCAACTGACCTTGCTGTGATTTGCAAAAATCCATCAACCACTACTGGTTTTGTGCTTTTTTTTACCCCACTCCCTGAAGATCCTTGATCTTCACATGATTGCCTGAGCTTTGTAGGAGATGGTTAGAATGCCTGTGCCTGGTTGTCTGCCCAATAGACAGCAGGCCAGTAATCTAAAAAGTTTATAATTTCATAGTCCATTACCTACTGTCTCAATAAGATTTTATCTGCCACAAGTTTTGTCTACTCCAGGGCTAGGTTTTGAGTTTCTTCGGGGGGGTTTTGTGGGTTTTTGTTTTTTTTTTTCTTTGGATTTTTTTTTTTTTTTTAATATTTGAGCAGTTGGACATCAGTGGCTGCTGGTTGCTTTCTAAGCTTTCTCCTCATCCACCTGAAAAAGCAGCATTTGTGACCCATCCCACAGCTGTGGCCCAGAGAAGGATCAGCTCATTGCAGGCACCTACACCTGGGGGCACCATGAGGTTCCTCAGAGGCTTTGCAAACACAGTTCCCCCCATCTTTGTGTCATTAATAGGTTGTAAACTGAACAGGAACAGGATTTTGCTACTTCAGATGAAATGAATTTTAGGCACTAAATAGTTCTGGGGGAGGCATTGTGAAGAAAAAGCCATTTGCTCAAGTGTGTAGCCAGGGATAATGCCAATTTTTTTTAACCATTTGGCCATGTCTTCTCTTTTCTGAGCTCCAGACAGCCACTCAGCCAGAGTAACTTTGCAATCCCATCATGACAGTGACATTCTACCAAGGTATCTCATGCCTTCTCCACCAAAATATTGACTGACAGATGCAATCTCATGGAAAACTGGTGGAATCCATCAACCTCCTGAGCTTGTTTAACATTATAGTGCTCAAAAGATCAGCACAGTGCCTGGCCCAAACCAGAGCACTCTGTAACAGTGAATTTAGAATTCTGAATTACAGAATGGTTGGGCTGGAAGAGACCTCCAAGCTCATCCAGTCCAACCTTTGGCCAACACCATTATAACTACTAAACCATGGCCTTAAGGACCAGGTCCAAACACCTTTTAAACACCTCCAGGGATCAGATCAAACTCTGTGAGCTGTTCCACTGGGAATGTAGAAGATTGGGCTGGGGAGGAGGGAAATGGCTCCTCAGTACTGCCCATCCTCAGAGGTGATGGGATCATTATCCAGTGTCATGATGACACAAGTGTTGTATCACACTGTTGCACTTTTCACAACTTATCTCCACCCAAGAAATGTTTAGTAAATCAGTGAGAACCCTGAACAACCGATGTGCAGGAATCTGAGGGTTTTGGCCTTGCTCTAGACAAGTCACCCCGTTGTCATGAAAAATTAGAATAAATCCTTTTTTCCAGCTCCTGGTAACACTAAGAGGATGATTATATTTAAACTTCTGAGGCACTAAATTGTGATGGAAAGGATAACTCAGGGACCTCAAAATGAGAGATCTGAGAGTTCACCTGGCCAGGGTTAACTGTTCCCAAAGCTGAGCTGGTTAAGGAGCTGTTGGCTCTGCTTTCTGCAGGTAATGATTATTACAGAGAGCCAAGGAGAACATTGGCTCCTACGAAGGCTGTGAGCACCCATTCCCCTCAAAACCTGGGAGCTTGGAGCTTTCCAAGGGGACCACTACTTCCATGAGATGACAAAGATGAGGATCTCCACCCCTCAAACCAATCAGTGGGGGTCACTTCACCTCTCCCAAAGCATAATGAGACCTCATCCTGGAAACACAGCATCCTACTTCATCCAGGCAGCTCACTTGCCACCCTCCAAGGCTTTACAGTCTTTTGAGGCTTACATTATCCACAGTGAGAGGCTGGCTCCAGGACCAGAGGTCAGGAATAATGTTTAGGAAGGCACAGGGGCTCCCACAGCCACTTAACATAAACCTTTTTCAATAGATGTGAAGAAAGAGGATCACGCTTCAAGTATAATTTAAAATACATTTATTGTTTCATTTGTTCTGGCTTTTTTTTTTTTTTTTGTTATACAAAGATGTTAAATAACTTAAATACATTCTCAACAGTCACTCAGAATCAGATTTATACCTACAAGCTGTACATATGAGGTAGAGAAAAATAACTTAGGCTCCCATAAGACATTGGAAAAAAAATGAAAAAAAAAAAAAAACAACCCAAAAGAAAAATACTAATCCTTCATGTTAGTATTCCCACCTCCCTTTAAAAGGAAATGCCATCCCAAGTGTGCAAAACAAATCCTAGACTTTACATTCAAGCCTCAAAGGGCATTGTTAGAGACTGAAGTGAGGCAGAACAGGAGAAAATCTCTGTGCTGGTTTGGTGGTGGCTGTTTCAGATGAGTCCATCCCCAAGGGGGGCCTACAAATACCACTTACCAAATTATTATCTACACATACTTTGAGTAGTCCTGAATTCATCCCCACCTTTATTAACCTGGCTGTCTATGTCTTTATCCCCTTCTATTGCCAGCAGGGAGAAACTGGCACCTCCACAGGAGCCAAAACACCCGGAGGTGCCTACACTGACTGCAGACTCCTTATCCAAGGGAAAAAGGCTCCAGGCTCTTCCCACTTTCCTGAGCAGCCCTGTGATGAAAGGGAGGAGTGAGGGAGGGAGGGAGGGAGAAATCTCCCATCCCTTTGGATCAACTTGCCCAGTGCTGCTGAGAAGGGTTTTGCCCATTTCTGAAAACTTTCTGCAGCAACTGAGAAAAACTGCTTTGTTCAGATGTGCCCCTGGTAGCCTACTGAATTTTATGCATCTGAACCACTGATGGTCTTACACCCTACTCACTCCCTGCTCAAGAAGAAATGTAGTTACAAGAAGCCTACCATGATGCCAGAGCTGAACCAAGCCTGCAATACCCATTTGCTTTTCCTCCCCACCCACAAATATTGGAGATTCCCTTTGCTTCTCTATCCTGGAATATGTAAACAGCTTGGTCGAATCCAGTATTCACCAGTCAAAAAAACAGATCTAAAAGTTAGTCAGTGGCAATATCCATGGCTCACTTGGCAATGGATAGATCTTTGGAGGTCTGATCCTGTGCCATACTGAGCCTCCTTCAAGCTACACGGGCAGTGATGGTGATAAAAAGCACTATATTTCTCTTGCAGGGAAATGTTGCTCTCCGAAAGTCATCACCTAGTTAGCATCCTGAAAAATAAAAAAAGCTGGGATGAGCCGACCATGGAAACCAGACCCAACCCAACAGATGTGCCTGCAGAGCCAAATAAACTGGGGAACAAAGAGCTTTGCTGCACCTGTTTTATCCAGTACAGAACAGACCGAATTTTACCGCAACATCAACTGAGGAATTTTTCACAGGCACTTTAATCCACCAGAAAATTACCTTAAGCACCATCTACTCCATGAAAGTCCCCTTGAGAAGTCTGCCCCTTCATCTGGATTCTCATCCAATCCTACGACAGCCAAACCAGCTTAATATACGTTGGCTAAAGCAGGGCAGCTGAAAAACAATTAACAAAGAAACCCAAGACCTAGACTGAAGGAAGGCAGATGTGTACGAGCTGCCTGACCACAAAAAAATCCTCAGAAATTATTTCACCCCTGCTCAGGACCCCAAATCAACGATCCCAGAAGCTCTTTGGAAAACAGATGGTCCATAACTCATCCCCTGCTTCCAGAGATGAAGGACAGGCTTCCTAAATCACCAAGTTTCCAGCTTCCCCCATTTTACACTGCCCCGTTCCAATAGATAAAAAATTCCTGGTGCTAGGTCAAACCTGGAGTTTGGTCCTTTTCATTTAACCTTCCCAGATACTCAGATTTACTGATATTTTTTTTTTTTCCCCAATGACCTTTTTAAGAGTCATTCTCCCCAGGCCAACTGAGATCAACAACAACCATCAAGCTACTGTAAATAAGTTTTGGCTTTCCTACATCCAGAGCCATCCAAGACCAGGATCCACAAGTGAAAAAGGGTAAGCTTGAAGTGTCAGAGTAGGTTTTT
Organism: Heliangelus exortis; assembly: GCF_036169615.1. NCBI lineage: Eukaryota > Metazoa > Chordata > Aves > Apodiformes > Trochilidae > Heliangelus > Heliangelus exortis. Next base: position 2,725,052 of record NC_092423.1, read on the forward strand.
GTATTTTCACTACAAACTACTCGTTCTCCAGAACCCATTTTCACTGCCTGCAATAATAATGAAAAAGCCCCTTTGTTTAAACACTTTTTGCTTCACTAACTCGAGTCTTTTGAGAGCTGAAAGACAAGGAGAACGTAATGTTTAGGACTTGTTTTGCATGTCTCTACATCTGGCATATATGAGTCAGTCACACAGAATAGAAGCTTGTTAAAAAAACAGATGACGGGTGCAACAATTATTTGTGTGGGGTTTTATTTCTTTTAATAGAAAATTCTAATATAAAACAGCAAACATTTTCAGTTTGCCTTGTTTACAAAAATATTATATATATTTTTTTTTTTATATTTCTGACATAACTAAATGCACTATTCAATAAAAATATTCTTCCATCAGCTAACTTCTCTTTTAAAAAATTAATAAAAAAAGTTATATAAATAATGGTTGCACCCCCCCCCCACCCCAAAACTGATCTTGCAAGTCTTGCTGGATCAGCTTAGGAGAACCAACACTTTGACACTTTTGAGGAGACAGGGGATAAAAGGGGATCAGACACCAGAGACCTCCCCTACACCCATCTGTCCTTCTCCAGTTACATCTGCTGCAAAAAACCTGCTTCTCTGGGGGTAAGAAAAAGGGGAGAAGTTGTTTTGCACTTTATATATATATATAAATATATATATATATATGAAATGACACCATGAAAGATTCAGGGACCCAAATACACTCTTGTAGTAGTTTTACAAAAACAAGCAATTTCACTGAATTGCACTGGAGATCCAATGACGTGGTGGTAGAATCAACCTCTCTGGAAAAATCCAGGGTCATTCAGCTGGAACAAAAGTGTTTCTTTCAGGACACCACCTAAGGTTTTTTCCAGAACTTCAGGGTCTTTTATCTAAGGCTTTCTGAACTTTTGTATGGTTTAGCACAAGAAAAGCTTCTCCTCCATGGGTTTGTTCAATTCCAACACAGAAAACCCAGATTTTCTTGAGAGAGTTTTGAGAGGGTTTGACATCATTTTTACCAGCTGCTACTTGTTTCATCCTACTCAAGCTCCACTGGATTTTTCCAAAATGAGGCTTTCCTCCCCATTTTTTCCTTCAAAGATAAGGCAAACATCAGAAAATGCTGGAACTAAACATGCCCCTGCACCCAAAACACACACAGCGTGGTGGTGGGAGAAGAAGAAAAATAACCCACATATGGTTTACCACCCTAGGTCAAAAGGCCAAGAAGACAAGTTCTCCTGATTTCAGAATGTTAGTATATTTTATACACTGCCTATACATTTAACACATGTGCCTCACTACTATTTAGTTATTTATAATTTTTTTTTTTTTAACCACAGGAGAATAAACCTTGCTATTTACAATATATAACAGGCAAGTAATATATCCACATTAACATAAATACAATTTGCTTTTTGTGGTTATTTTTTTGTTGCTTTTTGTGTGTGTGTGTGTGTGTGTGTGTGTGTGTGTTTTGTTTTTTTTTTTTGTCGTGGTTTTTTTCTTATTTTGTTTGGGGTTTTTTTTTGTATGTTTTTGTTTGGTTGTTTGTTTGTTTTTTAAATACTTACAGAAAGCATCCAGGCTTCAGTGCGTGAGTTATAATACACAGAAGAGTTCTTTCACTCAGTAGTTCATTCACTCTTTGCCTCTTTTTTCTAGACTGGACTTTTTTCCAGCCTTTGACTGGTTGCCTTTTTGCCCACCCATCTCTCTCTCTCCTCCCTACTGCCAAACACACCAAGTTACCCCAATCCCACCCCACCCAGGCATTTGCTCTGTGAGGATATTGATGCCAACACTGTCCTCTCTTCTGCATCTAGGGACTCATTCTCCTCTCACACCAGTGCAATGTGGAGTTACTCCAGCGAGGTCAATGGAGACAGAGACACCAGTGAAAAGAAGGAAAATTAGGCCCATGGTTTAAATATAACAATAATAATAATAATATTAATAATAAAAATAATAATAATGCACATAGATTATGGCCCATTCTTTAATTAAGAACCAACGCGTTTTTTAAAAAAAGAATGGAGCCAGAAATAACAATTCAGACCCCAAAACCCTCCCGTTTTGAGCAGGTTTGAATCTGGCCTTGCTTTGGAGGGGAAGAGCTATTCTAACACACACACAAAAACGTAACAGTGAGTTTGCACATACATGTGAGAGAGAGAGAGAGACAGAGGGAGAAAGAGAATTTAACATAATACCACATTGAAACCATAAGAAGGTCCTTCTGAAGGGCTTTACAATAAATAAATGTTCGTTCAATATTTATATATATATATATATATATTTTAGTGCCAGCATGTGTGTATCTACATACACACGTGCACACACACTGAATAATAGGTTTCTAGTCAGTTTAGTTTTTAAACCATTAGATAAACTGTTTGGGAGGGATTTTTTAAGTGGTGCATCTCCCAGAGGCCACGAGACCTTCCTGTAAACCTCCTGCATCAAATGCACAACCACGTGTTTGCCACGTTGGAAGGGACAAACACCCTGCACAGATTCTTCCTTTTCCAGCACTACTCCAACCTCCAGAATTGTACAGCAAATAAGAAAACATATAAAAAAAAAAAAAAATAGAGTGAGACAGTATGCTTTATTTTGCAGGACCACAGCACTACTGTCCCTCCCCATTCCCCCACCTCAGGATTTGATGCCAGGCTGGACTGCAGGTATTTGTTACCAAGAAAGAAAAAAAATATATCTTTTCTCCTCCCAGTAGATGCACATGGACAGCTTAAATATTAGTGGCTACCATCTGGGGGAAAAAATAATAATAAAAAAAGAAAATAAAAAGAAAAAACACATATGAAAAATAATGGTCCATCTTGGAAAATTCCTTTCTTTTTACTTGGCTGAAATCTACTACTGCTTGAAAACTTCCAACCAGCTTTCCTCTTTTGGAAACCAGATCAATGGCTTGTATAAAACTGGTGGAAATTGCTACTACTGGACAATCAAAAAATTGCTACCAAACCCAAAACAAGATGTCTTTTGCTCTCCAGTGTTTCCTCAGAAAGCTTTGTTGAGGCATTCACTGGCTGCTTCTAATCCCCTTTTAGATGACTGAAGGATAAGGCCACATCACATCCTGAATTATAAGCATCCTTTTGAAAGGAAAAAAAAGAAATGCTGAAGGTTGCCATGTATTTCACAGATCTACCACTGCAGTCACTTTCTGGCTTCTCTGGCCACTTGATAATTTGTCTCTGCACAGATTACTTATTCCAAATCTAATAGCTGGTTACCATTTAGCAGTTGTATTTTTAAAATACAGTTCTTGATCTAGTGGTTAAAAATAATAATAATAATAATAATAATAATAAAAAAAAAATCTTAAGGTCATAGGGTTTACATACAGCTTGTGTCATGTACCACTGCCATGGTTTAGAGTAAATGGAATGATGACCGGGTAAAAGAAAAGTCAACTCCTCCAGTGGTCTGATCCAGTCCAAAATAGCTGCTGTACCACACAAGACAGCAATGCCTTCTGAGATACACTCAAATTTTTCTTGTTCTACTCAGAAAGACACGTTCCAAGTTCAGCTGACATAAGCCTAAAGTGTTCCAGTTCAGATTTCTGAAGCAGTTACCACAGGGTGAATTAGATCAACAGGAGGTGGGAAGAGGAGAGAGAAAAATAAATCATGCAGAAAGTGAAAATCAAAACAAAAAGATTTAGTGGTTTAAAAAAAAAAAGAAAATAAAAATAAAGACAGTGGTAGTGCTAAAGAAAGGGTGTTTGAAGGAACTGGTTTTGAAGAACACACGATTGGACTGAAGGGAACAGGCACAGCTGGCTTTCTAATGTCTTCCCAACCTCTTTCTTGGATGTGTTTCTGTCTGCAACGTGGTGGACCCAACATTTTTTGAGCTGGATTTGGTGATCAAAGAACACGGATACGGAGCTGTCACTAAAGATCTTACCCTCCCAAAGGCTCTCCTGGTCAGAGCCTTCTTTGCACCAGGGCTGTTCCTGCTTTCCCTACACATTTCTCTCCAGTTTTAGAAGGAGGGGGGAAAAAAATTATTGACCACTACCCGTACCATCACATTCTGAGCAGAAAGATTTTTCTTTCGTATCTGCTTAGCTCTTCGAGCAGTTGGGTAAGCTTCAGGAATAAAATGGTAAATGTTATTTATGTCAAAGAGAATATCTTAGCCCAGAAGTTCATGGAGGGTCGGTGAAACCATCAAGATGTTCCAAGGATGAATGATTCGTCAAACTGCGTGGATGACCAAGGTGAAGGTCAACTGGTGTCTAACCCCAGTGTGACAGGCACTTATTTCCACATGGTTGGACCTCATTAAAACTCAGTCTACAGGAAAACAAAACAAAAACAAAACAGCAACACAGCTGGGTCACCTGTACCCTACAAAGTGCTTATGTCTCAACATAGCTTTCAGATCCCAGAAGGTCAATCAAACCCTGTTTGTCTCCATATGTAGTTCTCATAGATCTCCCATCACCGAGGGTTGCCATCAAGCAGAAGACGTGTCAGTCAGTCTTTGCAGGTGTAAACCTCCTCTCTCTGGGTGCATTGCTTGCATTCCACGTAGCAGCACCACCGGACCTGGCACTGGCAGGGCCGGGTGACCACCCGGCTCTGCGTGTTGTGCCCTCGCCCGCAGCAGATGCTGTCACAGTTCTTGTCTTTGTAACATTTCCTTCCCGAAGTCCCAGGAGAGTATCTGCTCATCATGCAGAAGCTCGGGGAATCGTCAATGTAGACAAGATCCGTAGTCCTTGGGATCTGATCACTGTGACCAGGGATGGACTTCTTAGGTGGGGAGATGTCCCCTTCCCCGGTGGCCTCGTTGGTGGTGCTGCCCACTTTGAGGGATGTCTCGTACTTTTGCTTCAGCTGCTTCCCTATTTCATGGAATGGAGAGAGCTGTCTCCAGCACGTTCGGACAGTACAGGACCCAGATACACCGTGGCACTTGCAGGTTGTCTCCACTCCAGCTTTGATGACCTGCAGACACACACAGCCCCAAAAGAAAATCTGTTACGGGGGAAGAAATCAAGGCACAGAGCAAAAAATGTCCAAAGGTTTGTTAGGAGACACTCTGGAGGCACAAAGCTGGCAACAACACAAAACTGTCCATTGGAAGAGGGCAGAAAACTCACCCTGCAGAAAACACTTGTTTTGGAAAGATCCCAGTTTCTAGAAATGTGACATCTACCTACCAGAATATTGCTTTAGAGGGTAGTTAATGCTATTAGTAAACCACACACAGGCACTCATCTACTTAGGCAAAGATCTGAAGCTGTGGTACACCTAAGAGTTTAATGTATATTTTAACACCTATTTATATATTTTAGTAAGCACAAAGATATCAGATGTAACAGAAGTGGAAGGAGTTGGTTTAGTGAAGAGGGAAAGCAGTACTTTAACACACACAACCAACGTAGGTGGGGTAGCACATACTCCAGAACATGATTCTGGACATGGAAAAAACTTCTCCATATCACAACAGGCAGGATTCCACTTTAAATTCATGCATTTCCCAGTTAGTAGTGGCAGAAACATGGTTAAGTTGGGTTGTTTCCACCAGTAGTGACGAGCCATAGCATCCCACCAAGTTTACTTTGAGAAAAAAAAAAAAAAATTAAAAAAATCACATAGGGCAGAGCAGGTAGAACCCCATGTTTACATAAGAGATGGAGAGAATGGAAAAAGTAGGTTATTTTCAACAGAAAAAGCAGCATGGGAAGGAGAAGCAACATTAGGTTGGGAAGAGAAGAAAGCAAAGAGTCAATGGTTGTTCATCTTGGAGTGAGACAAAAGAAGGTGACAGCCCCAAGGTGCTGTAAAGGACCCCAGGACCATAAGCTGACTGATGCTAACCAAAGGATCTCATTCTTTTTGAATCAGGCTGCAACAAAGATCCAACAGCACATCCCTAAAAGTGCCACCTGAATGTTCTCCACCTTCTCTGTGGTAGCTCTACATTTTGGACTCCTCTGCGGGAAGCACGGGAGCAGACACACTATTTGGGTAATCACAGATAACCTGACTTTTGTCCACAGGTTAAAACCAAACATTTATAATTCTACCTCCCTGTTCTTCAACAAAAATAATCCATGCTTTGACATTAAAGGGGTTGAGGTACCACCACCCCATAGAGCAGCAAGCGAGAACAGTTTTGTTTTGTAGCGCTGCCTCCTGACAAAGTATCAGTGAAAGTGCCCTTCTTTTGGGCATCTACAGGATCTGAACCTGAGTTTTGTCCACAGGTTAAAACCAAACATTTATAATTCTACCTCCCTGTTCTTCAACAAAAACAGTCTATGCTTTGATGTAAAATGGGTACCACCACCCCTTATAGCAGCAAGCAAGAACAGAGTTTGTTTTGTAGCGCCGCCTCCTGACAAAGTACCAGGGAAAGTGTCCTTTTTTGGGGCATCTACAGGATCTGAACCTGAGTTTTGTCCACAGGTTAAAACCAAACATTTATAATTCTACCGCCCTGTTCTTCAACAAAAATAATCCATGCTTTGATGTTAAAGGGGTTGAGGTACCACCACCCCATAGAGCAGCAAGCGAGAACAGTTTTGTTTTGTAGCGCCGCCTCCTGACAAAGTACCAGTGAAAGTACCCTTCTTTTGGGCATCTACAGGATCTGAACCTGAGTTTTGTTCACAGGTTAAACCCAAACATTTATAATTCTACCACCCTGTTCTTCAACAAAAAAAGTCTATGCTTTGATGTAAAATGGGTACCACCACCCCATAGAGCAGCAAGCAAGAACAGAGTTTGTTTTGTAGAGCCGCCTCCTGACAAAGTACCAGGGAAAGTGTCCTTTTTTGGGGCATCTACAGGATCTGAACCTGAGTTTTGTCCACAGGTTAAACCCAAACATTTATAATTCTACCTCCCTGTTCTTCAACAAAAACAGTCTATGCTTTGACGTAAAATGGGTACCACCACCCCATAGAGCAGCAAGCGAGAACAGTTTTGTTTTGTAGCGCTGCCTCCTGACAAAGTACCAGTGAAAGTGCCCTTCTTTTGGGCATCTACAGGATCTGAACCTGAGTTTTGTCCACAGGTTAAAACCAAACATTTATAATTCTACCGCCCTGTTCTTCAACAAAAACAGTCTATGCTTTGATGTAAAATGGGTACCACCACCCCATAGAGCAGCAAGCAAGAACAGAGCTTTTGTAGCGCTGCCTCCTGACAAAGTACCAGGGAAAGTGTCCTTTTTTGGGGCATCTACAGGATCTGAACCTGAGTTTTGTCCACAGGTTAAACCCAAACATTTATAATTCTACCGCCCTGTTCTTCAACAAAAACAGTCTATGCTTTGATGTAAAATGGGTACCACCACCCCTTATAGCAGCAAGTGAGAACAGAGTTTGTTTTGTAGCGCCGCCTCCTGACAAAGTACCAGGGAAAGTGTCCTTTTTTGGGGCATCTACAGGATCTGAACCTGAGTTTTGTCCACAGGTTAAAACCAAACATTTATAATTCTACCGCCCTGTTCTTCAACAAAAAAAGTCTATGCTTTGATGTAAAATGGGTACCACCACCCCATAGAGCAGCAAGCAAGAAGAGAGTTTGTTTTGTAGTGCCGCCTCCTGACAAAGTACCAGTGAAAGTGTCCTTTTTTGGGGTATCTACAGGATCTGAACCTGAGTTTTGTCCACAGGTTAAAACCAAACATTTATAATTCTACCTCCCTGTTCTTCAACCAAAATAATCCATGCTTTGACGTTAAAGGGGTTGAGGTACCACCACCCCATAGAGCAGCAAGCGAGAACAGTTTTGTTTTGTAGCGCCGCCTCCCGACAAAGTACCAGTGAAAGTGCCCTTCTTTTGGGCATCTACAGGATTTGAACCTGAGTTTTGTTCACAGGTTAAACCCAAACATTTATAATTCTACCTCCCTGTTCTTCAACAAAAACAGTCTATGCTTTGATGTAAAATGGGTACCACCACCCCTTATAGCAGCAAGCAAGAACAGAGTTTGTTTTGTAGCGCCGCCTCCTGACAAAGTACCAGGGAAAGTGTCCTTTTTTGGGGCATCTACAGGATCTGAACCTGAGTTTTGTCCACAGGTTAAAACCAAACATTTATAATTCTACCTCCCTGTTCTTCAACCAAAATAGTCCATGCTTTGACGTTAAAGGGGTTGAGGTACCACCACCCCATAGAGCAGCAAGCGAGAAGTTTTGTTTTGTAGCGCTGACTCCTGACAAAGTACCAGTGAAAGTGCCCTTCTTTTGGGCATCTACAGGATCTGAACCTGAGTTTTGTCCACAGGTTAAAACCAAACATTTATAATTCTACCTCCCTGTTCTTCAACAAAAATAATCCATGCTTTGACGTTAAAGGGGTTGAGGTACCACCACCCCATAGAGCAGCAAGCGAGAACAGAGCTTGTTTTGCAGCGCCGCCTCCTGACAAAGTACCAGGGAAAGTGTCCTGTTTTTGGGCATCTACAAGCTCTGAAAAAGCAAGAAAAATAAATCCCCCCCCCCCTCCCACCTCTGCCTGTTACGGCATCTGCCAACATCGTGGCCTCACAACAGCAGAGAACTGGCTCCAGTCCACTTCCTGACCATCCGGTTCTTAATTATTTGGCGGCGATGAGTCCTGCTGAGCACCATGGGCAAATGTGCAATAGGTCATGGGCTGAGAACTGGGGGTCTGGCCTAATCCTGATATTACAGAGACATTTTTAGAAAGACACGATGCATAATACGGCCTTCAGCAAAGCCTGGCCAATGGTCACACTTCATTCCTGTGACAGCCAAGACCTTTTCAAATGCAATCCAATAATACACAGTAGCATTCAAAGGAGTGACGGGTTACAGGGGGAGATGTGTTACTGCTTATAGGACTCAGCTGGGCCAGCCTGGTTAGGGGCTGTCACGCTTTGTGTGCCAAAGTGTCTAGCCAACTCTGCAAGAAATCCCACAATGTTAGACAAGAGCGTACAGAACACATTTCAACACGGAGGGGATAAAAAAAAAGAATAATAATAATAAAAAAAAAAAATCCAACCCAAAACAACCCTCACCCTCGCTGTCCTTCCTGTAAAGTCCCGGTCGGCCAGAAGTGAGAGCTGAGCTCATGAGAAACAAAGCTCCTCTACCTGATTTCATGCCCAGACCATCAGCAAACTGGGCAAAATTGTTGAGATACTTGCAAAAGGGCTGCACACTAAGGTCATTCATCAGTTCAGGCTTTTCCCAACCCTTTCACCTCCCCCCAACCCATTCGCATCTGCTCCACCTGGAAAAGGAGACGGCCACCATTGTACAGGAGATGGGAAAGTAAGGAACTGGAATTTTCAGCTGGTAGACACACTCCTCTGAACAGGCTTGGTTGGAGTTAGAGCTGGTTTAGAGCATGGCCAGGAAATAGAGGAAGGAAATCTGGAGATGGGACTGTTCTCATCAGAGGCCACATCTCCAGAGTGCAGTGGGACAGCTGACATTGCAGGTGCAGTAAGCCCAAGGCATCATCCACATGGAGCTGGTAGATGTGGCACAACACAGGTGGGAAATGCAGCTCTTGATGGATTGGCAGCAAGCAGATGGCAGCAGAACTTCAGTCAGGAATAAACATGTAGGTTTAGGCAGCTGGGTCACACCAACCAGCCAGGGTTGACCTCACTGAGACAGACATTTGAGTTTAAATGCCTACATTTGAGCAGAACCTTTAAACCCCTGCCTGATTCAGTGGGGCCAAAGCACTTTGAGGATCCTGCAGGGAAGATGACACTTGAACATGCTCAACCCAACAGCTCTCCAGGCTCTACCAACTGTGCTGACTACATCTCCACCTCCTAACAGAAGCCTGGGGACCCTGCTCACATGGAGACACCTCAGTTTACACATCTTAAAGCTGCCAGCAGAATCCCACCCTCTGGGCTGAATTCAGATGTCTCAATATCAGCACCCAGCATTATACTGTAAAGCACTGCACTTCATCACCAGCTGCTCCACAAGCACCATAAAAGTCTCTCAAAGGACACTGATGTGTATATTTAGGTAGGAGAATCCTCCCCTCTTTGTCTGAGTTTAAACAGTGATGAACAAAGCCCATAATGCGTCACAGACTGTCTTTTTTTTTTTTTTTTTTTTTTTTTTGAGCTGCTTCTAGCAGTGGCCAGGACAGTTTAGATGTCATGCACGAGCGGACCAAAGCTTAAAAGGTGTTCCCTGTCCTCATTCTTAGGAGTGCAAGAGTTCTTTAAACTCAGCATGTGCATTCATACGGGATGCAAGTGTGGTGCATCCCAACCACCCTATAAACCTTCTCCTTGAAGGACTGGGAAGGGTTCAAGGATGTTATGAGGCAGCTATAGTGGAAATCTTAGAACAATTCCTTCCTCTCTGCCTCTCCTGCTGCTGTCAGTCACGATGCAGCCACTCAAGGCAATGTGTGATGAAGAACTGCTGCCTACAGGCTCCTAAACACCCACGAGACAAAATGAGTCTTGGCAAAGCCCTGCTGTTTCTCAACTCATTCCTCAACACCTTCCTCTTGTTGCAGGCTCCTCTTAGAGATGCTTAAACCCACCCGATTCCTTCAGGAAGCAAAGCAAGACTTATCCAGGTCAGCAGCTTCCTTGGAACAGTACTGGAGAAAATTTTCCTGGCGGGCTGGGACAAATGGGTAAATGTGTAGAACATGCCTTCAAACCTGGAGGGACTTCCAAGATAGAGTGACTTAGCTTTTATTACCTAAAAACTGGAGGGCACATGAGGCAGATGAAAGATTTTAGCAGAAACTTGTCATTTGAAGAGCCATAGGTAGCTCCTGGTTTCTTTTCAAAAGCCATCATACTCCAGAGCCTGATCTGCCTCCACCCTACATAGACTTGAACCTCTCTTGAACACAGGTGGAATGATTGTATTTCATCCACATGGAAAGTAAGTTGCCACACACAGGCTTCCTTCTTGTCACAACTTTGAAAGAAAATGGATCTGCTTAAAGCCAAAGCACAGAACATTTCCTGCTCCCTATGGCCTAAACACTGGAGCTACCACATGTTAGCAGAGTTATGATAACTCAGGAGTAACAACACAAATGTGCATTTGAATCCTCGTTGTGTTGTAAAGAGCTTCTACCAGGAAAGCAGAGTTGAACATTGATAATAGTGGGTCAGGGATAGCATTGAAATTATGTCCTTTCACCCTCCTCTGAACAGCCACCTGGCCTGGTGGTCTCACAAATAGAAGTTAGGGAGGGAAATTAAGCTCTTGGAGTAAATTAATCTGTTTGGCTTAGGACCACCGACTCCCATTGATCTTGTCGTGAGAATAACAAATACTGACACAGGCAGAACAAGGAAAACAATCCCGACAGAGCAAAATCAAACTGTCTTCCTTGCTGCTAAAAGGAAATTAGATAGCACTGCAGGACAGGATGGCTTTAGGAGAGCCACAGGGAACAGGGATCACAGCAGAGCATTGCTATGCAACATGTAATCCTCCCTCCCAACAATGGTTCGCTACGAAGCTCAGACGAAGTGCCCCTGTAATGATCAGTCTCAGACATGCTGCAACACACAATTTCTCAGTGTTTTAGCTGAAACGCTGAGGACAGATTCCCATTCATTCCCAGCTGGGTCACGGGGCTTTGGCTGTGGTTTTTCAGACAACTCTTGTCTGGGCAGCAGCAGTCCGGAGCGGACGCGCAGCCGTGGGAATTCCTCGGTTATAGCTCTGCTGTCGTCATGGCTGGTCTGCAGCTCCAAGGCTTCAAACCATTCGTTATGGTTTGCAGGAGAGGAGGGAGCAGATGAACCCTCCTTAGAGCTAAGCTCATCCAGGAAAAAGCCTGCCCTCATCTTGGCTGACTTCAAGTAAGGGCTTGGGGATGCTTCTTCACAAATCGAATCTCTTCCGTCTTCTATATGCACACCCTCCTTCCATCTAAACCTCTCAAAGTTTTAAAGTTTGTTTGGACACTAAAAATGGTTTCCCCATTTCTTCACAGTGCCCAAATGACTAGACTTCTCCCTTAACATGTCCCCAGCCTTGGCTGAATTATAAAAAATTCACGGATTGGTAGGAGTTTTCTTTTTCCTTCTTCTGTCTTATTAAAAAAACCCTTCTTCTTCTAAACCTGTTCTCAAACTTTTTTTTTTTTTTCACATGTTTTCCCTTTCCACTACCCTTCCTTCTTTAAAAATATGACTGTTCATATTTTAGTGGAATATGAATTAAAATACTAACACTTAAACATAAAATAACATAACCCTACTTTAAACTGTGAATTTGAAAAGTACTTTCCCCCTTCAGTACTTTCCACAGTGTTGATTTCCAGACCCTAGAAAGACTAAGGTTAATCTCAGTCTGAAAAAAGAAGAAAAAGGGGTTATGGATTCCTACCTGTCATGACCTGGAGCAACTAATACTAGTGGTGGCCCTACAAACTCATCTACATACAAAATCATCAAGGAAGAGTCTTGGGGAGGTGGCTATTTGCTAGGTTCTATGCTTAGATTTCCTTCTGCAAACACACCCCTAAAGAAACTACCAAAAGGATGTGTTCTGTCTCCTTTATTTATTATTTCTTTTTCCTATGCACCAGCTGTTTTAGTAAGCTCATTTGGACTTGTCTCATCAAAACAGAGCAATTGTTACACTTTTTCAGGCTCCAGGAGAACAGAAGGATTAGCATTTAACCTTGTCAGCTTGACAAACTCTGGAGTTTGACTGGAATCATGTTTATTAGTAGGAACAGTATGAGATGGGATGGGCAGTGCTTGTAAACACTGTCTCTGCAACAGGAGACCAGGGGGCAAGTCTCTGCTTCTCTACGCCCGTGTGTGACCTTTAGTAAGTCACTTAATCTTTCTGGGTCTCAATTTTCCCTCTGTAAAATGGAGATAGAGAAATGAAGAGGGTGGTATGCTCTGGTAACGTGTTACGTGATAGCTCGTGAAGTTCCTCAGACAGATGATAGCTGGGAAAACATCTACCTAATATGGAGAGTCTGTCTCCAGCCCAGGAGCCATGCTCAGCCCTTGAGATAGATCCCTGCCAGCACCACCTAAGGGAAAAAGCTTCACATGGACTTCCAAACCAAACAAGTCAACAGCAAGGAAGAGTTTGTCCACCTCCCACTTTCTTCTCCGGAGCATCTCCTATTGATTCAGAAATTCAGGCATAAGAGGTTTCAGGATGGGGCTGGGTTGAAAGTTACAGCTACAAGGATGCAAAGTAGATGGAGTCCTGTGTCCAGCTCTGGAGGTCACAGAACAAAGCATGGACCTGTTGGAGCAAGCCCAGAAGTGGCCAGAAAAATTATCAGAAGGATGAAACATCACTCCTATCAAGACATCCTGAGAGAGCTGGGGTTGTTCAGTTTGGAGAGAAGGTTCAGGGGAGGGCTTATTGTGGCCTTTCAATACTATCAGAAAGATGGGGATATTTTTTTTTAGCAGAGCCAGTTGTGGTGGGACAAGGGGTGATGGTCTTAAACTAAAAGAGGGGAGATTCAGACTAAATGTAAGGAAGAAATCTTTGACAATGAGGGTGGTGAAACACTGGCCCAGGTTGCCCAGAGAGGTGGTAGAAGCCCCATCCCTGGGAAGACTCAGTGTCAGGTTGGATGAGGTTCTGAGCAACCTGGTCTAGTTGGAGATGTCCCTGCTTATGGCAGAGGGGTTGGACTAAGTGACATTTAAAGGTCCCTTCCAATCCAAACTGTGATTCTAGAATAAGGATCCTTCAGGAATGTGTATATAGTCTGAGTAGACCAAAACATGTGTTGATAGAATGTAGAAACACTTAAGGAAGCTTCATGAAGGGAAACAGCTTCAAAGGAGGATATTGCCTGAAGAGAGACTGTTCTAGAAATAAGAATTTTCTTATTCTCCATTTCTGTTCTCCAATAATTTTGGGCTAAACACTCTTGGGAGGCAAAGACTCACTTGTGTCCCTCCTTCTGGAAGGATAAAGGGTAAAGGGAATGAGAACATGACAATTTTTTTTAATTTTTTTTTTCTGTGGGTAACAGCAGCCCCCTTTAATAGTGCCCCTTGGATCTGTAAGACATGCTTGACCAGACATACCTCTGGAAGGGGTCAGCACTCCTGGGATTAAGAAACTTAGCAACGCTCCAGAGAGGGAGTTGGAAAGTCATGTTTAATGATACTTTGCTGAGAAACTGGGCAAATTTAATTAAAACATCACTTACTCAAGCCCAGTGGAACTAATTGACTGCTCTAATATTCCAGCTTTTCATTAATGGGTTACAAAAGGGGGCTGCACTTGTGTGTACAAGGGGGTTAGAAAGGGGGGGGGGGGGATATAGTGAAGAAGAGAGTTTTAGTAAGGCTGCCTCTGCTTCATTTAATATAACCAAGAAACTTCATTGCTGGCAACAGAGCTTTAATACAGTTGACTTCTCTCCCCATCACTGCCCCCCCATCCCCTTGACACACATCTCCCTCCCCATCATACACCCTTCTCCACCCAAGACCCCTCTGAAAGAATAGCTGAATGAGCACGAGTAGATTTGGCAAAGGAAGGGAAATTGCTTTTTTAATAAGTGGTCTATTCAGAGCTCCTACTTTTCAATAAAAGAGAAGGCTGGGGAAGTCCTGGTCTAATTACCTCATCTTCAAGCTAGACAAGCTTGCCCTTTCATTAACGACTGAGGTCATATCATATAACTTTGTGAGCCATCCTGGGCACAACATGTTCAGTGATTATTTCACTGTTGGCGGCAAAATTACAGTCAGCCCATCAAGTTTGTGAAGGAAAGAAAAAAAACAGAAGTAAAATAATAAATGAGAACTTCTACCAGGAGACACGAAAACGAGGTGGGATAGGATAATGTCACCTTCTCAGAAATGCACTGATTGTTTCCTAGTGTGACAGCATGGAGAAACTGTCATGCTGGTATAGTGCTGGTTGCCAAATCAGTCAGTTAGGAACAGGTCTTTTTTGCTTTTTTTCCTGGGTCTCAAGGGTCTATTTATATATTTTGCCCTGGTTGGGAGTAATTAGATGGGAAGGGTTACATGTTGTTGAGAATCAGTGAGAGACCACCAAGCTTGTGCTATATCTGTGATATACCTCCACCTTCTTGATGAAGGCACGCATGGACATCTTTACACAGATTAAGGACATCAGCACAGGCTGGCACTGTAGAAACTGCAAAGTCCTCAAGAAAAAAAAAGTCTCCTTGACCATTCCTAGCTCAGTCTGAAAGAGTCTGTAATGCAGCAAAGGTTTTGGCTTGTGCACGTGTGGCTTCACTAAATAAAATCACATAAAATCAGTTTGATTTGAAGGAAAAAACAGCAGGTGCTGAGCAGGGGTTCAGGAGAGCTGGCTTCAGTCTCCTGCTCCATCACCAGCTTGCTGGATAAGCTGGGAAAAGACACTCAGTTTGCACCTCAATTCCCCCTTGAAATAGCTGCAAATGTCTTTTTGGAACTGCCAGGGACATTTAACACATTGGAGGCCATAAGAGCATCTTATGAGTGGTTCAGTCCTTTGATTCAGAACAAATACATAAGAATTATTGCCCAAATAACAAACCTAGGTTAGTTCAAAGTGGCTGCAGACTTTCAGAGCCAGTAGGTTGGCATCTCTTGCTATCCAATGGTTGGGAAGTCTACAAGGCACTGCTTAGCTGAGGGGCAGCTTCCGTGGAGAAAGGAAAAAAGATGAAACATTAGGAGTTTCATCTTCAATCCATTGCCTTCATCAAAGAAAATACCAATAAATTCATCAAGGGAACCTCAGTGCCTGCAGAGCAGCTCTCATCCCCCACCATCTTTGCACTGGCAGTGGGGCCAGGAGGAAAGCAGCAGGTTGAACCTGCCATTCATTGACACAAAAGGGTAAATAATGTTCGAGACAACCAGTCAACCACACCAAGGAGGTCAATGCTCAGGCTTCAGGTCACTTTTGATATTTTTAGCAAGCATTGCAGATTCTGACCTCACAATTACAAAGCCAGCAGTGGTTCTCAGCACAGACTTGAAGGTCTCTGACCATCTTAATGACATCATATGATGCCAATGGTTTAGGTCCACACAACCTGCCTACCTAGCTGGATGTTCTCCTCATCTTGAACCCCTATCCTCTGAAACGTTTCCCTCCCAACATGCAGCTTGTTTGCTCTCTGCCTGGCTTCAGGGTGCTGTTGTGAATCTGTTGGGCTTCTTGGCTTGACGTTCAACCAGACAAAGGTACAATCACTCTACAGGCACACACAGAGCAATCATTTCAACCACTGCTGCCGATGGGCAAGGAAAGCTGTCAGGCAGCAATACCAACTCAACAGACACGGCGTGGGTGGCCAAAAATAGGAACACTGCAGCAAAGGTCTTTGACTTGGATTGCCATGAGGGCTCTCAGTGTCTGGACAACCGTCACAACTGTTACTCAGCTGTTTAGCTGCAGATATTACACCAGTGTTTAGAAACCACTGCCAATGGCCAGGGACTGACTGTGCCAAGTGGAGGCAGAGGATGCAAGAGAGTCACCGACATCACCCCCTCCGCTGGGAACCCGCTCACAATGGGATCAGAACAGAAGGATGGGAAGAAAGGGAAAATTTCTCCCTCCAGCTCATCCTTGGTATTTATTTTGCTCAAAGTCACGTAGACAATGTAGGGCAGAGATGACAAAGAAAGACATCTAACCTAAATCCAAGAAGGATTCTCAGCCATAAGGGCAGCCTGACTGGAGCTACTGGGATGGAGAGCAATGGGAATTAGGTCAAGTCCCTCAGGGAAGTTTTTTAGCCCCACCACTGTTGGACGGGAGATGTTAATGGAGTTATGAGGACATTTCAATGACACAATTGAAATGAGAACATTTCAATGATGAGGTGGTATTCAATAATACTCTTTTGATGAGATGGTATTACATGACCCTATAAAAGAAGGCAAGAAGGGACATATCTCACAGCAATCTCCAGCATGAAATCACAACCTCCATGGACCACCTTCTCCATTTTCAGTCCCATCTGCTACATAGCCAACTCCATGGAATTTCAACAGACTCCAGGGAACAACAGATCACAAGGATTAAAACAAATTTCATCACCCTCCAAAGCCTGTTTCACACACCAGAAGAGCTGCAACAGGAGTTCAGAGGCACTGAGCCTTTTAATCCAGAGGCAGAAAAGCTGTCAGCCAAAGCCAGACACCAGCTAAATCCAGGATATTTCTAATCCTGACCTCAGTGCTGTCTAGGAGCATCTGGTAGCAGGGAGAGGGGGAGAAGTTGGCTGGCCAGCACTCACTGGTGGCATTCTCTGATGCCCCAACTCTGTCCTGAGGAATGACATTTTATGCATACACATGGGAACAACTGAGCTGGGATGGCGATTCCTAGAATGCACAACTGGCTGGGCTGCATTTGCCTGGGAAACTGGAGACTCAGGTCCCCCCATCCCAGCCCCAACCCTCCATCCAATCACACGGACAATAACAAGGCTCAAAGACTATTTATAGCCTTACAGTATGTCCCCCTTGGAGGTTGGTGCAATGAAACACTGATCCTAGGCACCTGTGCTGGCCAATCTGAGGGATTTTCATGTTGGAGCAGCTCTGGGCTAGGTACAGGCAAGCAGGTTCCAGGGGAAGGTGGAGAGGCCCTTCCTTTCCCCTTGCTTGCTGGGATGACCCAGCAATTCCAGACACTTTGGCCTTTCCATCGGTCCTATGGGGAGGTGTCCAGGCAGGAGGGTAAAGGCTCATGGGAGGAACACGGGGTAAGGAGCAGAAAGTCTTCCAGCTGAGAGGATAAAGATGGAAAAAGAAAAGGTGGGAAAAAAGGGAAAGAAAAGAGAAAAAAAAAATCCACAAACATCAAAAGGTAAAGAGAAATGAAGAAGAAAAAAGAAGAAAAAAGAAAAGAAGAAAAATGAAGAAGAAAAAAAATAAAGAAGAAAAAAAAAGAAAAGAGAAAAAGCAAAGGGGGTACAACACACCCAAGCACTGCAAACCCAGCAGCTCTAGGCAGGGTGGAAGACTGCCAGAAAATTAGGCTGAAAGGACTTTTAGGACTGAGGTGAGTCAGAGAGGATATTTCTACCCTGGTTCCTCGCCAGGTGTTTGCCCAGCCTGGCCAGGGAGATGCTACACTATCCATGCTCTACTGAACTACAGCAAGAAAAGCATCCTTCAGCCTGGGTTGTGGCAGCATAAATCCCTTCCTCCTTGTCCTACCTCATGTAAGCCTGGAGAATTTGCTTTTGGGATGTAAGACCCTCTCTTCCCTGTGGCAAGCCAGCAATCTTTCCTCCCACTTCATGTTTTCTAGACCTGGACAGGTGTGTTGGGTTCCTTTCTTCTGATCTCCAACATTTCTACACATTTTGCTCGGGGTAGTGGTGGAATCACCATCCCTGGAGGTATTTAAAAGGTGTTTGGACCTGGTCCTTTAGGACGTGGTTTAGTAGTCAGCTTATGGTGTTGGTCAAAGGTTGGACTGGATGAGCTTGGAGGTCTCTTCCAACCTAAAACTTTCTGGGACTCTGTGAACTTTCGAAGCACAGTGACAAAACCAGACCTCAGTCCCATAACTGAGACATCACCCCTCCAGCAGAAGGATCACTCCATGCATTTTCTATCCAACACTCCTCTTTCCACACCCAAATCCAGCACCTTCTTGCCTCTCCCAAACCGACATCAAACCCCCCAACACCCCGAGCACCCTGCAACGCACCTTCATGCCCACAAGGTTATTGTGGAAGTCCACCCTGGCTCGCAGGTCCTTGTTGGGCTTCCTTCCCAGAAATTCCTTGACGAACTTGTTGCTGTATTTCAGGTTGTCACCACAACCACCCCACTGCCAAGCCTCACGGTTCTCCAGGTCTGGGGCCTCATCACAGGTGCAACGCTCCATCCGCCCCGCGCTGCACGCCTTGGCCATGGCGTGGGTCAGCCCAGCAGAGGAGATGGCATACAAGAAGGCTGTCTCCTTAAAACCTGCAGGAGAGAGGAGGAGGTGGCTTTCATTTGCAGCTGGAGTTAAGGGTTCAAAAAAGAAAAAATGAAAATAATGAGGAAATTGAGGCAAAAAAAACCATTGTGAGAAGAGTCAAGCGTGATGAGCTCTGCGCGCATCACCGGTGGTGGAGAGGACAAAGTGGAGGGCAAGGAATGATGGGTGGAGGTGGCATGAGGCAGGATTCAAGAATGCAGATGAAATCTGGCCATGCCCTGTGGCTGTCACTCTGCAGACAGTCTTTTCCTGAAGACAGAAAGAGGTGAGCAAGAGTTAAACAGGCCACAGAGGTACCACCACCATGGTACAGCAATACTGCTGTCAAAGGACACCAAATAGTAGGAACCCAGCACAGACTTTCCACCTGACGGCTGCTGTAGAAACCACCAAGGCTCCTTCTTCCTTCACCTATGAAAAAATAAAATAAAAACACTGGGTCCTACTCCAGTCTGACGAAGTTGTTAAAAAAGGCACCTGAGGGCAGAGAAGCACACGGTGGTCACACCACCTCACACAAATGCTTCAAAAAGGAGTTTACACCTCAAACCTTCCACACACAACCCTTTTTTACACCTCCACTCACCTGCAGGGATGCCAACAGCATCCGCTCCCTCCACCAGGTAAACTGAGGCCCAGAGAGACCCATGACTTCCACCCAATTGATAAAAGCCAGAAATAAAAAGCAAACATGTCGGTATTTATAGCTCCTCATTCTCCAGCTATGGAAGCTGTAAACGACTGCATATTTGGGATGCAATTCCAGAACAGCTTTGGATCCGAATCAAGAAATCCCCCACTCAAAAATAACACAAGTGGATGGTGACAGTAGTGGATATATCTGTAAACTGGTGTGTCAACCAAGGACATGCAGAGACACTGCCAGGTCATTTTTGGAACTGTTCCTTGGGAGGTTCATGGTAGTCTAAGCAAGCTCCTGGGGTTCTACCCTGGCTCAACCCCAGAACCTGCCTTCCCAAAGCACTCCCAGGTGCAAAATGATGAACTTCAGCAGCAGGCAGACAGACAGAAATCAAGTCCAGAAGACTGAGGTTTGGTCCTCCTAAGAGGGTTGACTCAAACCAGGTCATGGTAGGAGTTCTCCAACCCTTCCACTGCTCAACTGGAAAAGAAGAGCAGGAACCTTTGCCTCATGGGGAAGTTGAAATAAAAGAGGCCCAACTCAACATTCACTAAGGACACTGTAAAGAGTCATCAGGGCTGAGAAACCAAATTCGGGTTTTATTCCCTCTTTGTTTTCTCTCTGAAGTTAGACCACGTCCTCTGGCATCTCAGAAACCTCTTTAGAGTCACAAATTCTCTCACTGGGAGTGGTGGGAGATTTGATTGCTTAATTCTCACAACAAAACCCATGGGTATGCAGACCACCAAACTCCTCTGGGTGGAAAATATCTTCTAAGTAGTTTTCACCTTTTGTAGACTAGTTCAAGCTTTTCCTAGGTTACACCCTAGGTCAGACTGCCCAGATGCCTACCAGAGGGAAGCCACTGCTAGAGAAAAATGTTCCCAAGCCTCCATGCCCTTGGGCTGTAGAACTGGCTTCTTGCCACCACTACCACTCATGCTACGAAGTGGAGAGGTACTAACAGAAGGTCCTTGATGGAATAAAGTGTGTAAACTCTCCTCGGAGACACTGCAATTAGCAACAAGGAGCCTGGATGTGGTCAGCTTTAAGTAGATAAACCAGATCTACAACCTGATGGGAGGCTGCCCGGTTCCAAGCCCTGAATTCAACGCGGTTGTGAAACCTCAGCAGAAACTCAGTGCCGTGCAACCACAATGCATACCAGGTTTGACAGCAAGCCAGGAGGAACGGTTCATTTGGCAGGTCCTACCCCCTCTCTCCATCAATCTCCCCATCCGTTTCAGCTCTACTCCTCCCATTCTCCATCAACTGAAAGCCTCACAAATTCCTGGTGCCCATCAACACGGGTATCATCTCGCCCACAGGCAGCTCAGGCAGCTTCCAAGCAAGTCCATGTGACATTTGGCTCTGGTCAGATTGAAAGCCATCTCTACCAGGCACTATTTGATTGCACCAAGATATTTTGTAACAAGATAATGAGCTTTAAATCAATGCAGGCATTCTAAACCCCCGCCCATCAGCAGCCCGCCGGGCGCAGCTATCCAGTTTCAGCCATTGCCAAAATTGTTTGCAAGTATCCAAAGAGGATAACGAGCCCCTGAAACAATCCCCCCGTTATTTTAAGAAACGGGCTGCATCAGCCCAAATTGCAAACCAGCAGCTAGGCTTGGGCTGGTGTAAAAATGGAAGGAGGAGGGTTTTTTTCTTGAGCGAAACGGGGTGGGTTTTTTTCCATTATTTTTTTCGCTTTTTTTAAAATTTTTTTTTAATTATTTTTTTTTAATTTTTCTCCTCTTCTTTAAACCTGCAGCAGTCCAGGAGGAGAGGAAACGAGCCCACACCGATGTATTTGAATAGCTGTGTCTTTGTGGGTGATCCATGTGCATCTTTGCCCCCCGGGGTATCACTTGCTGCAATGCTGAACCAGGAACCAGCAGCTCCCGGAGAGGAGGAGGAGAAAGATTTACAGGGCAGTGTGTTTTGTGGCAGGAAAAAGCACCTGAAGGATTTACAGCATCGGTGGAGGGCAGAGATGTTGCAAGGGCATAAAACATGGAAGAATGAGACAGCAGGCAGAGCCTTGCAGCTCTCAGAGCTCCCATTTATCACACGGGGTCCTGACAAGGGGTGATGGGGGGGAGGGGGGTCTCTCCGTGGTGTTTTCATGCAACTCAACTTTGAAATACCCCTCGCCGAAGGTTGCCCACGGAAAAAGGAACATCTGAAGGGACAAGCTGTGGCCTCCAGGTGTCAGCATGAGAAAGTGCTTGGCTTTCCCAAGGCGCCACTAATCCAGGGACTCCTTTGGCATGCGGGGATATTTTTAAATGTCTTGGAGGTCTGGCTGGACCTCTTGGGTTTCATAAGGACTTTCCTTATTTCCATCGCACTCAGTGACAGTGCATTAGTTAAGCCCCAGTGCTTCTGAATTACTCCTTGCTAATTAGGGAGGGAGGGAGGGAGGGAGAGAGGTTTTGGAAGCCTCTGCTCTGATCTTTGAGCATGTCAGCCCCTGGCTTTCTGGATCTGGCTTCATCACACAGTGTGGGACTTGCTGGAAGCCACTAAAGCCTTCAGGACCATGTAAGCTGTCTGTAAAATGCTATGTCCTCAGCTTCTGTCCAGAAATAAGAACTGGATTTTACTGGGAAGGTGCAGGGAAGTGGACTTCAAGAGATAGCACAAAGGAAGGAGATAAAAAAATACTACCTGCTCCTCCAACAGTCTCTCTCAGGTTCTGGGTATCTCCACCTGAGCTGGTGGGTAGGGGTGTGGGAATTACCCACCACTGACAACCAGGGATGTTAATCCCTGGGGTAGAGTAGGACACAGACTTTTGCAGGTTTTGCTCTGCAGAGTGATGGGATTCCCCTTGCCCCCACTAAGAGGACAGCACAGAACAGTCTGTTTCACCTTATTTCCCTTCACAAGGGATTTTCTCAATTTCTTTCCTGAATGGTTGTCAAGCATAAATAGAAAAAAATACATATAATTAAATAAAAAATACATAAATACATAAATAAGAGGGGACAGCTTTGGGAACTTCAGCACCTTCCCCATCAGAAACAACTCAATTTCCAGCAGAAATGAGGAGTAACCATAGCTACTGGCTGCAGACACATGAACAAACATCTCCAGCCTCCAAGGAGAGGAGCCACGGCCAGCAATGGGAAGCAGACAGGGGTTGCTTCACTAGGACAAGCCCATAAATTACTGCCATCCAGCACATCCTCTCCAGGCTCTGCACTTTCATGGATGAGCTGAGCTTGCCTTTTTCTTTACCTCCTACCAGTTGGCTTAAGGAGCTCTGGGGAGGTGGTGACCCCACCTCTGGCAAAGGATGCACCAGGATGACCACCCTGCAAAAAACCAGGGAAACTGAGGGATGCAGGAGGGGCCCAAAACCAAGACCCCCATCCCTCTCACCTCTCTTCAGCAAGCTGGCCCGGTAGCGACCTTCGAGGGTGCAATTCCAGCGCTCAAAACGAAACTGGTACTGGCACTCCAAGGCACTCATGCTGATGGCTTCCATCAGGGTCTCAGCCACCCCAGGGTCCCTCCGACACATCCTGCGTTGTTTCTTCTCCAGCTTCAGGCGGTCACAGACCTTGTAGTGGGCTTTGACAGCTGCTTCCTCCATTTCTGAGGTCAGAGGGAGGATGGTCAGAGGTTCGTTCCCCGTCAGCCTGCGGAGGAACAGAAAGGGCACAGTGAGGACAGAGAAATAAAACCCATGGGAGATATGGGGGGTTGTGGTGGGGTTGGAGTCTGCTCAGCTCAGCACCCACGTGGACTTGCTAATGCCTGGGGCAAGGAGTGATTTTACGGCAAGGTTCTCTTTGCAGTGTGTGCACAAAGGAAGGGGCAAAAGGAATCATGGAATCAGCCAGGTTGGAAAGGATCTCTGAGATCATCAAGTCCAACCCTTGATCCACTACCATATCCCTGGTTACCAGACCATGGCACTGAGTGCAAGGAGAAGGGCAAGAAGTAATACTCAGATTTATGTCCCCTACCAGCTCTCCCAGAGCTTGCTGGACACGAGACTTTGGCATTCTCCACCCCAGGACTGTGATGAAAACAAATAGGGAAGAAAGTTGAAGGTACCCAACTGCATGAACTTAGGAAACAGCAAAAACAGCACTACAGCCACTCTCATTTGAGCACATCAAGCAGAACTGGCTTGGGAAGGGGAAGAGGATGGTTCATCCCATCAGACCCCAGGAGACACACAGAGAGAAAGCCCATTCAGACACGCTCCCCTCAGCAGGAAAGGTCCTTCCATAAAACCAAGCAAGCCACAGCCTGAAGCTTGAGAGCAGGATACACTTTTACAGGCTTCCAAAAGCCTTTTCCAGGGGAGAACAAGCTAAAAAAATGACCTGAAGAAATATGTGTCCCACTGCCTTCTCCCCTCCCCTGCCTTCTCCTGCGAGCACAAGGTCCTTGACTCATACAATGTGCAACAAAAGAAGCCAGAGTCCTGTTCCCGGTGTCAAGTGACAAGCTGCTGGAAAAGGACCAGGCTGGCATCGGCCCCAGGGAGCAGAGAGGCTGCAGGAACATCTGCTGGGCTCATGAAGGGTTTGTTGGCCAGGGTGTCCATACCCCACTCTCCTGGCTCTGCCCTTTTCCGGCCAGGTGCCAGTCCACGCAGTCAATGGGAATCACTATGTAAAGTTTTCGAAGGACCTGAAGATCCATTCCCCCAGCCAAAAAGGAAAGAATTGCTTAAAGCCAAGACTGCAAACATGCTGGAACATTGCAATCCTACACAGGCGAGCACAGGGATGGGTCGCAGGCATCTCCACTGCTGCAGGACCACTGGGGTAAATGGGGTGGTGGGCATGGGAGAGGAGAACAGAGTCACCCGCTCTGCTGAATGCAGAAAGATCCTGGAAACTCTTTAAACCCCATCTGTCCTGAAGGGCAATGGTTTGTGTCATTTTGTTTGGTTTTTATTTGGTTTTTATTTAATGAGGAGTTCTCTCTAATCAATGGGATGCATCCTGCCAGGAGTACAGTCCCCAAAGGCAAGAAGCTAGGATGCTTGAGCTAGGAGGAATGGTTGAGAAGGGGAAATTAAGAGTGGATGTTAGGAAGAAGTTCTTCCCCATGAGGGTGGTGAGACCCTGGCACAGGTTGCCCAGAGAGGTGGTGGAAGCCTCATCCATCCCTGGAAGTTTTTAAGGCCAGGCTGGACAGGGCTCTGAGCAACCTGAGCTGGTGGGAGGTGTCCCTGCCCATGGCAGGGGGGTTGGAACTGGATGATCTTAGAGGTCCCTTCCAACGCTGAAAATTCTATGATTTTAAGTCTCAAACTTTCTTGAACAATGGGGACAAAATCCTGACCTAAGCCACAGCCACCAACACCCCGTACAGATGCAAACATTACCAATGGTTTAATACCAGATGTCTAAAGGAGGGAGAAAAACAAAACCCAGACAGTTGGGTTGGGATTTTTAAGAGAATAAAGAATTGGGTAGGGAAATGTTCTCCTTCAAAAGTATTAGGATTTCCAGGAAAACAAAAATAAAAATTGCAATGGTATAAATGAAGAGTCAGAGAGTTTTGTGGGAAACTTGGAAAACTAGTGTAACCAGGGTAAATTTTCCCACCCAAAAAAGGTCTTTCCTCAAATTCTGCTCCCCTAAAATGATAAAAGCATCCAAAAGACCAAACAGCAAGCTCCATCTGAAGTACTGACAAATGTACTGATGTTTTTAGTGTCTGGACTTGGGCTTGACTGCTCTCCAAGAAGACAGGACATCACCCAGCCCAGCCTGGGCCAGGGTCTCACCACCCTCACAGCAAAGAATTTCTTCCTAATGTCACATCTAAATCTCCCAAGTCTATAAAAGTTCACTCCTGTAAGCTTTCACAGTTGGCACAAGTGATATCCTCAGCTGGCAAAGAAAGGAGTTGGAGCCATGAAAGAATTTTCTACACCTCCTTCCCAATTTTCTCCCCCTTCCCAATTTACCTTTCCAGCTGAGCAGTTTAATGTTCTGGAGAAGATATGCTGAGTATTATGTAGCAAATTGCTGTCACAGTGAGGAGGGATAGAGGAATTGATCCTACAGCTAAGATTTCTGCAGAGAAATTGGTGATTTTGATCCCTTTCCCCACCCTCCCTCTTGGGTACTTAACTCTGAGACACTTCAAAGCATAGCAGCTGATGGACAGCCCAATTGTTTGGATCTCCAAAGTCAGTCCTACAATCCATCCAAATAAAACCAAAACAAAGAGCCTGGGATAAACAGAAGGTAGAGAGCAGGATCTGTGGTGAGGACAATGCCAAGGACAGCCCTTCAGCAGCTGTTCAGAACCAAGGGATGGAAAATTCTGAGAAATAATAGAAAATTGTCAGCAATGTCCATCTGGAACACGTAGGTGAGATGAGAATGCTGGGTCAACGTGTTGGACACCCACTTCACCCTGCCCAGGAAAAGAACCTGATGACAAAGAGTCCAACGTGATGTTCTTGTGGGGAAAGCAGAAGAAAACCTTTCTCTACCTCCTGTTTCCTGACTCAGCTCTGTTCTGTCCTCACCCATTAAAGAAAAGAAGCCCTGAAAATCCAAACTGGTGAACAACGTGTCATGAAACGCTGACACTGAGCCAAGGGCAGCCTCTCACAGCCTGGATTATTTCTTGGATTAATTTTACTGCCATTCAAGTTAGTCTGAATCAGATAAAAGCCAATGAATTAGGAAAGCATCTCCAGAACCAGACAAGAAGTCAATTTAGGAGAAAAGGGCTTTTTCCTAGCCAACCAACAATGAAGCTCCTCCAGGTTGAAGACCTCCATGAGCAAAAGCAACACACACACATCCACATTTTCCCTCCCAGGTGCTGGATCCGTGCCCGTTTCAGCAGGAGGGGGAAGGGATGAAGCAGCCTCAGCCCTGCACACACATTCCAGCAGCCCTGGGAAGAAGGGTGAGGTGGCATTTTTCAGAGTGTGGCATCAATAATAAACAAGTGCAGGCAGAGCCAGGGAGAGCTGGTGCCCCCACCTGAAATGCTGCCTTGGAGCTGCCACTGCATGGAACCTTTATAATCCTATAAAGCCCTTTTATGCAACTTAGGCTGAGTGAGGTCCCGTAAGGCAACAGTGTCAAGAGTCGGATGCTTTCTCAACTCCTCACAAAGACCAAGCTGTTCCTTCCAAGGAAATTTTTTGGGATGGGGGAGAAGAGAAAGTGGTTTTTGATTTGATTTTATTTTATCTGCACCCAGTCCACAACTGTTACAACTGAACTGCCAGACAGCACTCTGTGCAATTGTATTATTTTGGATCAAGGGGACTGAGAGTGAGATGAAGATGTGTTTGTCCATTAAGAACCTGGAGGGAGACCAAATGGCTCCTTGCACACAACCCACAAGGCTTTAACTCTCCTGAAATTAACTCTGGCCAAAATAAGTGCAATATGAAGCTACAAAGTCAACAGACTGTTTCTGCTTCAGACTTTGCCTGACTTCTGCTCCGAGTGGCACACTTGCATTGGATGATCTCAGAAAGGACCTGTGTGACCTCCAGACCTCAGGAAAGACCTGGGTTGCTCGGTGCCACCTATCCAAGAGGAACCTTTACAACATCATTTGCACTGGTTTTCTTCAAGTTCAAACCATTACTAGTTGGAAGGCAAGAAACCAGAAGGTTTATTATCACCATCTGTAAATAGACCCATCCAGTCTGCACAAACACCACTGGGGGCACTCGGTGGCTTTGGTTCTGAACTTCATGTCAAACATTGCTGACTGCTTTGCTCTCCTGCCTCAAATCACCCAGGCTTGGGAGAGATCCCAAAAAAAGCCCCTGCCACAGCACAGCTCCCACTGATAGCTGTGCAGCCAAGTTTTATCTGGAGCACCACAGAGTTATTGCCCTTCCAGAGAGGCCGTTCAAGATGGGTCCTGCTTTCAGCTCATCTCAGAAGTCAAGAGTTTCTCTTGCCTCATCAGCTCACACCTTCATCAGTGTCCTTGTGTTTTCCCTGGTTTAACTGGGGATTTTCCTGATGAGAATTTGAGGGGGGTGAGACAGAAGGAAGGTGCCTGCATAGACCTGGCAGGGTACTCTCATTTTTTACATGCTCAAGAGTTTCCTTAGCAAGTGCTACCAGAGACACAAGCCAAGGGGAGCTGCTTTCCTGCAAGGAAACACCTCTGCTGGCCCCACCTGCTGAAATATTGCATTCCTATCCCAGCACTTCCTTCTCTGCTGGGAGATTTCTCTTTGGTGCATCTCTACAAAGACCTGATTGATTCTCTCTTTTCATGTCTTGCATTCATGCTTTTTCCTGAGCTATTGTTACTCTTCCAACCCTTTTTCTTCTCTTCCCACCACCTTCTTTCCTTTCTTTGAATAATTTAAGAAAGCACTAAAAAACCAGTGATTTGAATGCTGACCTTCTTCAGTGCAATGCTTAAATTAATGATTCCACAACTCAAGAAGCCTGAGTTATGCTGGACACCAGGCCTAATTACTATTTTTTGCATCCAACAACCTCCAGTTGCTCTTCCTCCCACCATCACTCAGTGTGCCTCCCCCACACTCCCACACTTTGAAGCTTTCCTAAATTGATTTACCATGATTCCCCCATCCCACGAAGGCTAATTGCTATTTAAAGTACAACAAGCCAAGCATAAAAGTCCAGGAAAAAATTCTGAATTCCATAGGGAATGATGAAGACCTGATATTTGGAGCAGAAGTTGGCTATTGAGGAATCAGCTTTCTTCACTGTGTTCTTTAGGGTTTTTTAAGTGTTCCCAGGTCCCAGTGACACCACTTCACTCAACATCCTTTGGTGGAAACTATCTGAAAAGCACTCACCAACCACAGTTCTGTTTTTTCCAGAGCTGTCAGAAGCACTGGTGAACCCCTGTATCATTTGGGATCAGAGAAAGCTTTCTCCTCTGCTACTAATTTGTCCTCTGTTTTCTTTCTATCCCTTTAAGGCAGAACTCAGTCCTTTTGGTCCAAGACTCAGTGCTCACCCCAGCATCTGGACATTCATGTCTATTGCTGCCTTGCTTGGAACACAAAATCCAAGTCATACATGATAATTTAAGAATTCTGTGCCATTCTCTGAGCTACAAAGCCAGAGGTTTCACACATGCAAAAAAAAAAAAAAAAATCCTATATCCCCTTGAGTCCTTATAAGAAAATAATACAAAATATTCTCCAAGCCTCTGGAAGGATTTCTTGGCTTCTACAATATCCTGCTATCTCAGCAAGTGTTCAGTCCTTTCATGAAGATTGCTATTAGAGTTATTCACCTCTTCTAGCTCAACCTTTCTTCACTGTAATTTTTCCACCCATCTCCTCTGGCGTGGTTCTGTGACACTGGGGGAGTCAAAGAAGGTGATGGGAGGAAAAGTGTTTCTCCCAGCTGCTGCAACTCCCTCTCTGTCCTGGCACTTTGCAAGGCTTCTCATCACCCACAGACCACTGGACCTAACACAAGCTCTAGTTTTTTTCCTTCAAGGTCATGCCCAACCAACTCTGCACTTGGTGCCCACCTCTCCTTCCTGCTCTCCATAAATAATGGGGTCTTGCTGCTGGAAACAATGAAACAGAGAGAAAGGATATTAAAAAAAAAACAAAACAAAACACCACCAAAAAAAAAAATAAACAAAACCCCAAACATTTGGAAACTCAAGCAATGAATGCAGCCATTCTCAGCACAAAAATGTCCCAGTTGTGATTTTGATCCTTATCTTCCTCTCGACTGGTATTGTACAGACCCCCAGAGCTTTTCTCCAGGCAGCAACCGCTCAAACATGGATTTCCTCAGTAATTCAGTGCCTAAATCTCAGCTGCAGCTTCTACTTGCAACCAAGGAGCAGCCTTTCCACCATGGAGACCATGAAAACACTTCCACCAACAACATAGTAGGAACTAGGAGGTTCTTGTGACATAGCAGGTTACAAGAGCCTTGTGAGCTCCAGACTCCTGATGGAATGTGCTCATACAGATTTTAATTTTTTAGGAGATATGAGTGCAGATTCTTGTAGGCTTCAGCCATTCAAACTTGTCTTCTAACACTCCTCTGCATGGAGAGATCTATGCAGTGGTTTCCTTTGGGCCTCTTTTTTGAGCATCTTGGGTCAGGGGATGGAGGAATGGGCACATAAAGTTCCTGCTACACATCCCTGCCAGCCTTTTGGGTCCTGTCAAGACTTCCAGATGCTTGTGGAAGGACAAATTTGCTGCTGCAAGTCTTTGCCTCTTTCCAACACTGCACACCTGGATGTTTCTAACACATGAGCCACTCCTATCCCAAGTCATTCAGATATGTTCAGACTCAGGTGTTGTCACAGAGATAACTTATGCCTAATTTCCCCAATTATGTCTTAGCTAAAAGTTTACACAAAAGTCAGAGGACCCCTTCCAGGCAGGTCCCAGCAGATGAAACCCCTCCAGGCCAGCTGTCCTGCACTGAGAAGAGATCCTTAAAAAAAGTTGTAATATCAATCCAGAAGGGATTTTTCTGCTAATAGGGCAAGACATGCATGGTTGCCTCCTAGATACAGGATAGTTGCATTTATAAATAAGCTTCCATGCAATTTCCTGCCAAAACATGCCCTCAACCTCTCCTGTACAAATTAGCAAAAAACCAATAATGATAATTAAAAAAAAAAAAAAGTTTGGAGCATTGGATATGAGAGCAAAATTTAGCAAGCAAAGGAAAAATACTTCAGTGAATGAGAAGGGAATATGTGACAGTTCAGATGTGAAGGGCTGGAGATATTCTTGTTATGGTGAATTCTGCATAGGACCTATGGGACTAAGGTACCATCAGGAGCAGTTATTTTTACCCTGTGGTGACCAGAAGCACCACAAGCAAATACTTGAAGCTGCTGCAGCATTTTCCAGCCATGCAAGGCCCAAGATGTGCACAGGTTATGAATTACAACTAATATCAGTCCCTTAAAGAGGGGAAGCATTGCTTTCCCTCCTGCCTTCTTTTCCCCAGAGGAGGGCACAAGCAATCCCAGAGAAAGCCCACAGCAGAGGAAAAAAATCGAATTTGGGTCTTCCAGCCCTTGGTGGTGTGCCTGAATCAGAAGGTTGAACTCCCTCTCCTCCTTCTTTCCTCCTGCTCCTTAAAACAAACCTTACTCAGGAAGTTTCCAGTCTAGCAGAGCAAAATACATTTTTATTTTAGGCAAAGATCTTAGAGTTGGAGCATTAAAAGGTTCCAGAGAGACTTTATAGCAGCTTTCCAGTACCTGAGGTTGGCCTGCAGGAAAGTTAGAGAGGGACCTTTTTACAAAGCCATGAAGTGATAGGACAAGGGGGGAATAGTTTTAAGGTTAAAGATGGGAGATTTAAATAAGATATTAGGAATAAACTCTTTGCTATGAGGGTGGTGAGATCCTTGGCCCAGGTTGCCCAGGGAAGCTGTGGCTGCCCCATCCCTGGAAGTGTTCCAGGCCAGGTTGGATGGGGCTTGGAGCAACCTGGGCTGGTGGGAGGTGTCCCTGCCCATGGCAGGGGGTTGGAACTCAACCTTTAGGTCCCTTCCAACCTAAACCATTCTATTAATAAGATTTACCATCATGGAAATGCCACAAGGAGAGGACAAACACCAGGACAAGCTCTACAGGTGTTTGCAGTGCTGCTTTGCTATTCCTGTGGCTCGTGCTGAACAGTTCCCAAATCACCTTTAGAAAAAGATGATAAAAAAGGGGGGTTTTCAGGAGCAGGCATTCATTTTTTTTTTTAACTCAGTGACCATTAGCTGCCCCTGGCTGGACAGACCCAGGAAGCTCAGCCCCAGGAGCTGCCTACAACCTCATTTCCTGACATGTTGCCCGTAAGGAATCAGAGGTGGAGAAAAGAGTTGGGAGTGGGGGAGAAGAGGAGGCGGGGAAGGCTCTTTCCTCTCCCCTTCATCCTCTCAAGAATGAAACAGCAATCAGTGAGATTTACAAAAGGATTTTCAGCCCAACTTAGAACTGGTCGGTGAACCACGGTGCCAGTGGAATGCACGGGCCAGGCAGCAACAGGGGCTTTCACTCCCGATTTAAGACGGCATTAGCTTTGCCCTTGGCAACCTGTGTCAGGAATTACCCCCCTGTTGACACCCCCCCCTTCCTGGATAGACAGCTCCCAGACCCCTATCCCTACTTCTTATCCCAGCCACTGCTTATTTTTTTATTTCTTTATTTCTCAGCTTAACATCATTTCTTTTGGCACGGGTCCCACTAGACCGTAGGCAACGCGGAGCTGGGAGTTTTGGTGCAGGAAAAGCAGTGAAGTGGGGAGCAATAAGGTGGAAGAAGATGAAGGATTAAGCCCAGAAAAAGGTTTGGTTTAACTCCTTCAGCTTCAGAGAAGTTTCCACAACATGACAGGTGCCATATGCACGTTTCTCTGCCCTATAGTAACACCCCCTTGCAGCAGGAAGACAAAACTGCCATCAGGTTGGAGTTTTGTTTGGATGTTGTAGATTTTTTCCATTCATTAGGAGGTTTTTTGTGAGTTGCATTTTTTTGTTGTTGGCTTTTTGTGCTGGGGAGAGGGGGAGGGTTTTTTTTACACTGCTGAAAATCCTGCCATCCTAAGATCTCAGATCCCTACTGCAGTAAAAACCAACTCTGTTCCATCCCTGACCAGTGGCTAGAATAGTTCATTTTAATCTAGAACTGTCCTGAGAACTCTCCATGACAGAAAATAAGGGACATTTCTAGATCCCACTTAGAGAAAACATACATAACCATCCCTCTGCCCCTGCCTTGCCTGTGAATTGTTTCTGATGGGGCCAAGGGTGTAATGCATTGTACAAGGAAATACAACAGAAGAGAACAGACCACAGGCACAATTTTCATGCAACAAAGTTGACCCATCTACAAATTCTGTTAGATCTGCTCCTACCATGAAGTCTGAACTCCTAAAAAGCCAGAAAATTATCTCTGATATAAACCTGCAGCAGCAGGATTGGTTTTTTCAGTTCCAAGCAAAGGGAATCCGACCTCATGGTCTTTCCTGGTAGCTTCACTTCTCAGGGAAGAGTGGCACACAGCAAAGCAGCTTTAGCATTGAAAATTGAAACAAAGAAGAAAAGAAATAGAAAGAAAAAACAGTCAAGCAAACTAAAATGTTTGTTCATTGTGCTTTTTACACCAGTTCTGCCTTATGTTTATTCCAGCAGGTTCACAAAGGTGGCATTGGAAAACATCATACATGGGATAAGGGCACTTCAGGAGGGCAACTGCTGTTCCCAAAACACCCCCCATCCATTCTTCTGGCTCTCTACAGCTCATGTTGCTGATATGAAGATCTGCCCAGGGTTGGAGGCTCCACAGGGAGCCCTTTGCTCAGGCCATTGGAGGGATCAGACCTGCTGGCTCAGGCCAGGCAAAGTGTCAAAAAAAAAAAAAAAAAAAAAGAAATGAGACACTCCAAGGATGGAGCCTTTCTTCCAAAGAGAGCATCATGAAACTGCAAGGCTCATTGCCACCGGATGTTGTGAAGCCCAAAACTATGAATAGGTTCCAAAAGGGATTAGACAAATTCAGGAAAGGGAGGTTCACCCAGGTGATGAAACATGAGGGCTTGAATGCAGCTTCTGGAAGCCTCAGGAAGCCTCTACACCTCTGACTGCCAGGAAGGAGCAGGATACTCCAGGAGGCACAGCACTTGTCTCACTTCTCTTTGGCTTCCTCAGATGTCCATGCCTGGCTGAGGAAACCTTTGGCTTGACCCCATGGGGCAATTATGGTCTCAGCACCGAGACAGGAGCCTGCAAAGTGCAGTGCAGGACATTGCTTTGGGTGCAGCATTTAATACACCTGAACTCTCCAATCCAACAGCAAGAACCAACCTCAGTGGGGTCAAGGGCATAATTGAGATGATAATTGGGCTGGAGCACCTCTCCTGGTGAATACAGGCTGATAGAGATGAGGTTGCTCAGCCTGGAGAAGAGAAGGCTCCAGGGAAACCTTAGAGCACCTTCCAGTGCCTGAAAGGGGCTACAGGAAAGCTGGGGAGGGACTGCTGACAAGAGCGATAGCACAAGGAGAAATGGTTTTAAATCAGAAGAGGGCAGATTTAGGTTAGACTTTAGGAAGAAATTCTTCACTGTGAGAATGATAAGACACTCAGAGAACCTGGGGATGCATATCCCTGGAAGTGTTCAAGGGCTCAGAACCATTTGTGGCTCATTTACAATGTTTTGGGGAACTGGTCCTGGGCATGGATGAACCCTGGCTGCTTAATGTTCCTACATTTTACAGATGCATGAAGTAATAGGACAAAGGAGAATGTTCTTAAGCCAGAAGAGGGCAGATTTAGATGAGATATTAGAAAGAAATATTCTTGTGAGGGTGGCGAGAGCCTGGCATAGGCTGCCCAGACAAAATGAGGCTGCCCCATCCCTGGAAGTGTTCATGGACAGGTTGGATGGGGCTTGGAGCAACCAGGTCCAATGGGAAGTGTCCTTGGCTATGGAAAGGATGATCTTGATGGTCTTGAAGGTCCCTTTCCATGATTCTATGCCACACACCAACCCTTTGCAACACCAGAGCTTGATGCAATCATCCATCTGGAGCACCTCACTCTCTCCTTGGAGAGGCTCCTGCTGCTCGCTTTCAGCAACCCCACCTCCACGGTCCCAGCAGCAATCCTGCCACGTCCCCAGCCACCCACAGCAGCCCCCAGCATGCCAGGATGTGGCCATGCCTCTCCGGGCTCCCTGGGCAGCAGGGCCAGCCATGTGTTGGTGTCAGTCTCTCCCACCCCGTCCCTGCCAGGGAACGCATCTGACTTCGCAATGAATCGCCCGTTTGTCTCCCTAACACCTCAGCCAACCCCTTTTGTTAAGCCTTTATCTCCCAAATTTAACAGCTCTGC
Source organism: Heliangelus exortis (assembly GCF_036169615.1). NCBI lineage: Eukaryota > Metazoa > Chordata > Aves > Apodiformes > Trochilidae > Heliangelus > Heliangelus exortis. The sequence goes on from NC_092423.1 coordinate 2,759,488, forward strand.
AGCACACGGCCATGCGAGCAGGACTTGGCCCCTTCCTTCCCCCCCCCCCCCTTCCTCATCCCTTCTGTGGGATAAATGGGTTTGTCCCTCCCAAACACTGCCCGCTCTGTTCTCAGCAGATGCTGCAGTGACGGAGCTGCCCTTGCCCAGACCACAGAGGTTGGCAGCCAGGGAAGAAACTCCTCGTAGCCAACTCAGCAGCTTCCCTGGAGATACCCGTAACCCAGACACGCGCTCAAGGAGCTGAAAAATAAAGGTTACTCTCCAGACAGCACAGATCTCAGAAGCTGGGGGTCTGAAACTCAATCTTGGAAGGAAGCACGAGGAGAGCAAAGAGCTCCTGGGGTTCGTTGGGACGGGAAAAAAACAACTGGAGAATGAGCTGCTTCCTCCTTCCCTGAGCTCAGCTTTTACATTCAAGGCCCTGAAGGTCCCAGCTGGAAGCAGCTCCCGATCAACTTCTGGACAAATGACAACTTCTAGAAACAAGCATGCAGATTCGGGCAGGAGGAGGTTTTCACCTCCCCCTCCCCTCAAAACATTTTCCCCAACCCCTATTATATATCGCACGGAGGTCAGCGCGTGGAGTGCTGAGATGGTTGGGCGGTTTGACACATCATCTGATCTATTTTGGGAGCAGTTTACGGTTCTGCAATTCCTCCCCTGCACAGCAGTGATAGCTTTTCCACTCTAATGTCATATTATCCTCGTGGCAGGTTTAAAAACTAAACAGGTGAAAAAACAAACTTTCTGGGCACTGGAGAGAGCGGGATGCACGAGAGACACGTTATGGTGATGGGGTGGTAGAAGTTTATCCTTGTTCTGAGTCCCAGCAGGGGCTGTGGGAATGAACTGTGAACACAGAAGCTGGTTCCTTACAAAACTCAACCCAAGGATACTCAGAGGCTGTTGTAGGAAGGTTGGCCCATGACAAAGGGTGGCTCATGGATGTCTTTCTGAAGGAGCTTGGCAGTCCTGAGGCTTCATAAGCCTCAAACAAAGCTTCAACAGTCAGATCCCCAGCTAAGCAAACTTGTTCTGATGGTTTCAAACTCATCAGAAAAGGATAAATCACCAATGGAGTAGACTGTGTTCTTGCTGATGTATCCTAGAACAGATCCCCACGAAGCCAACCAACATCACAAACCTTCTTCTCGTCTGTTCTAGATCCAAGGGCACCTCATTCTACTTCCTTCACCACCACCCACAGAACAACGTTGTTCTCTTACCCTTGATCTCCTCCAGTGCTACAACAGACCCCTCCTCCACACCACAATTTATCCCAGAAAGATGAAAAGAGCAAAGAAAGTGAAAATCTGCCACCCATCTCCCAGTGTCTATCCACCATCAAGAAAGGTTCCACACTATTGTATATCCTTCCTCAAAGGATTGAATCCATGCAGAGTTTTGGGGAAGGGAAGCAGCTGCTGTAACAGTGGCTCTCACAGGTGATGAATAAACTGATATTAAAGATGTCATGCTATCAACAGACCAGTGCTGCTGGCAGGACCCTCACCTTTTGAAGGTGACTGAACCACAGAATATCAGCAAAGAGCTCAGCCAGATCTATTGTTCCCAATACTTCAAGTGAATACCCTCAGAATACTTTCTGACTTCAGTGCACACATCTTTTTTTATGATATTATATAGAGCCTGTATGAACAAAAAGTCATATTAACCAAATGCTACAGCCCAGGGAGAGCCAAAGCTTTATTCTAGGAGTGCCACTGAGTAGATAGGACTACATCTCCATCTTCAAATCCATCCATTTTGTTCAGTACTTGAAAGAAAAGCCCCTTATGCATTGTATTAAAAAGGCACATGGGGTACACTCGACCAACCAGTATTAAGGAAAATATTTCCTTCCTGTATTGATCCAGGAAGGATCCATCCATCCATCCATCCATCCAACTAAGTTGCATTAAAAAGGCAGGGGGGAGGACAACAAGCCAAGTGTTATACATAGCAAATTCTGATTAGATTATGAAACTTTAAGAAGATCTTAACAAGTGGACAGTGTGCATTTTACATAATTAGCTTGTTACTTATAAATGCCTTCCATAGTGCCAATGGCAGATTTTCACCACCTAAAATAGCCTAAAGCTGTTGGATTCAAGGACTCCTGCCATCTCAATTTAGATCAACTCAAATAAAGAAACCACGAGGTGGTTTCGTTACACCAAGATTAAGAATTGAATCGGCTCTTGTGTGCCTGGATGTTGGAAGGGGTAAAAGATTAGAGGGCAAAGACATATTATGTCACCCTGTGCCTTGCCAGCCCAACCCTTACTGAATGTAAAAGCTGCTCTTCACAGCAGTTTGACAGCTTTCAGGTTGCTTTTTGGGAGGGATAGAGACCTAAAGATGCAGCGTTGTGGGATGCCACAGCTGTATCCATATTCCCTGAGCAGAGCACAGCTCCAGCAGATGCATCCTTCATGAAGCTGGGACTGTTTCACCTCAGTTCCAAGCAGCAGCTCACAGCAAGCCTTGAGTTACAACCACTGCCTATGAAATATGACCTCAGAAGTAGCAAACCAGGCAAAGGAAGCCATTTGATTTGCAAGTTGCTCAGGCCTGACAAGAAAATCCCAACGAATGCAGAGCTGCGCAATGTCATTCCTATGCCAGTCCCCATGCCACTCGTTCCAGGTGCCTGCAGACATCTAAAGGGAGAAACGTTTTCAATTCTAAGTGAAAAAGTCCAAGAAAACATGCTAGAAAGCATCTTGAGGAACAAATCTTATGAGAAGAAGAGCCACAGGCTTAGATTTATCCCAGCACGCAAACAACACCCAAGCCACCATCAACCACTTTGTGCAAGTTCCTGTTTTCTAAAGCAGCCCCCAAGAGCTACCAAAACGAGCAGAGAGACAGTCCTCAAACCACTGGATAGCCAAAAATGCTGTGGAGGCAAGCTGTGAGCTCTGGAGATGCACACTACGTGCTGCTCCATCTTCACCTGCTGAGCATCACCAAAAAAGACACAAAACTGCCAGGGTGCAGCACTGAGTTGCCCTTTCAATGTGCCACGTAGCAACCATTTCCAAGGACTGAAAGGGAAAATGGTGGCCATGTCTCAGCATATAGCCCCCAAAGAACTTGAGGAAAAAGGAAAATATTTCTTATTTCCCTTTCTCTTAATGCTTTTAGTCCTTAGAACCCAGAACCTTAGAACCACTGGGACCGCTGTCTTCAAAAAATCCACAGATCCAAATCTTTTCCATTCAAAATATTGCCAAGTTTCAGCTGGATGGATGGCAATAAGGTTTCAGTTGACTGGGAGAAACTACAGAGAGGGCAGAAGCTCCAAGTGAGAGTTGTCTCCCTAATCTCCACATTCAGGAAACACCAAGAGGGATGAACAAAAACCAACCCGTGCACCTTCTGTATTGAATTCTACAAGAACGACCCAAGTTGATTTTCTGTCTTCCAACATAAATAGTTTGAGTGGTCTGAAAAGACACAATCCATCTCCCAGTCCAGAGCTGGATGATCAGTTTTTCCCAGATTCACAAAGGCATTTATTTAAGTGTTTCCTTGTGAACTCCTTTGAGAACTAGAAGTGGAAGAAGTGAAAAGAACAGAATTTTTATATATAATTGACTTGCAATTCTGTCACTTAAGGGCAAGGAAACATCAGCATCATTATGTGTATGCAGCAGGAAATAAATTTCTGCCTCAAAAGGTTATTTGGCCATATTCTGCTAAGGAGCACTGCATGAGAGAGATTATTTTCCAGATTCCCATCTTGTCTTCATGTCTTCAGGATAGCAAGATGGAAAGGAAGCAGCAGACCCCAGGAAGAGCAAATTGATCTGATGAGTACCAACTTTGAGAATTTAAAAATCATTCTAGCAGGGTCACAATAGAAGGCAAATTCAGTGAAAGAGCTTTTACAGTTGTTCCCAAGCCATTAACTTGCCTCATTTTCCAGGTGCTGAGTCTTTGGGTTTCCCTAGTGTGACAACTAAACAAGGGGTAACCTAAGTACTCAGAAATAATGAAAAGCAAGCTGACTTCCAGCATCAGAAGGAATGCTGTAGGTAAGTGGACTCCTGATAGCTTTCTCTTTGAGCTCTGTGTCTCAGACAAAATCTTAAAAACACCCCCAAGGAACCAAATCTGTTTTCCATTGAGTAGAGAACCTGGATAATATGTTCTAAATATGCCTTGAGGCCACACAGTTAATGAGAATGGTAAAGAGAAATATTTATCAATTGCCTTTCAGCAGAAGAGGTAAGGACTTTGCAGAACAAAACTTGCAAGCAATCATGAAAAAAATTCCTTTGTGGTGTGCACGCACAAAGGAGATGATTTAGGTTACTGACAGAACTCCCATAAATTTCCCAAATTAAACTGGGAAGCCTTACTTTAGCAGTAATTGTGTATTATAAGGTATCTCCAGATACTGCACAGAACCTTCATGGTTGCAAAAAACCTCTTATGATCACCACATCCAAACATCAACATCCCCACCACTCCTCATGAATAAAATGTGTTTATCTATATCCAAATATGTTTATTTATATTTATCTACACCAGCCTATACCTGGGGGCCATATAAACATCCAGGAAATCCTGGGGCATAGATAAATAATCAGATAATCAACATATTCCTGACAAAGCTTCAGTGCAGGCGGAATTTGTCTGACATGGAAATACTGCAAAAAGAAAAGCAATAATTAAAACAAAAATTGAAAGAAAAAAAAAAACCCACATTGGACTTATTCCATATGAGAACTTTGCTGAAAGTCTTCACAAACAAACTGTATTTTCAGCTCAGTCCTTCAGATCAGTAATAAAGAACACTGAGAGCCTTCTCCCTGGACTACTCCATCAACAGATGCTCATTAGAGCTGCACACAAGCAGAACAGCTCCAACCTGAAATGGATTTGCCATCTGTCTTCAAATCACATGTGGGCTTGCTGTACAATTCCCACATCCCACCTCTTTCAGTGGGTCTGGAGACTGAGTCATCATCCCCAAGATGACACAAGGCACAACTACATGAGAAGTGTTTGTCAGACAAAAAAAAAAATAAAATAAATAAAGGAGGAAATGGAAATAATATGAAAGTAAAATAAAACAAAAAAAAAAATAGAAAAATAAAAGAGGAAAATAAAATTAAAATACTCAGAATGAGCTAACTTAATTTCCAAATGTCACTAAGGTGGCTCAGCAAAATCTCAAAAAACTGTGAATAATAATACTGGAGCAAAAATTCAGACTCATGCTTCTAAGAAAAGAAGCAGCTTGCCCACAACTGTCTCCCCAGGAGGGAGGGTTTCTTCCCATAGGGGTCCAAGAGTGACAAGGGTTGTCCACCCAAATCTAGAAGCCAAAAATCAGGGCAAAAGAAGTCAAAAGTTGACTGAACCACCACTCATACCCTCCAGTTGAGCACAAGTTATTTTTCCCCTCAAATCCTCGTGGCAAAGAGCGTTGGAAAGGAAGGGGATGAATGCGAGTTGGAGGGAAATAATCAGGAGCTTCAAGGGAATTTAAACTTAAGATAGAAGCACCAAGGTGAGATCTTCTCCTTTGTACAAACTGCATTAGAATCCCCAACCCTTGCAGCAAATCACTGTGTGACAGTGTTGCTGAAGCAGCAGCTGAAACCCTAGAGTGCTGTTGCAGAACTTGGCCACCTCCTTCCCTTGGGTTTTACGTCCTTCCCTGGTAGACACTATCACATTCCCCATCCCCTTTCTTCACTTGAGACTTTCCAGTTGGCCCCAGGCCACAAAAACTGTCCCACCCCCCCCCATCCTTGGTCTCTCAGCCCTGCAAGAGTTTGTGTGCCTCCTGCCAAGCCTTCCACCGACCTCCCCGGTTCTCTCCAGCGTTCCCCGAGGCATCCAGCATCCCTTGACCTGCATCCCCAAATGACTCCAACACACAAGGCTCACACCTCACTTCCTTGAAACCCTCCAAGCATGGGTTACACTTCCAATTCCACAGGGACAAGAGTGCCAGGATCTCACTTGCTTCCCCAGCTTTCCCTTTGCCGTAATTCCCGGAGTGACGCTCGTGTTCTCAGCAGTGGAGAAAGGAATCCCTCCAGTTTACCCCTCTCCATCTCCCAAACAGCAGTGGTTGAATGTGCCCCAACAGCACATACCTTGCAATAAGCAATACTGAAACCAAAATCAGGGAAAGACATTTTTTTTGATAGCAACTGGGAGGCATTTACTTTGTTTTCATTGTTGTTAGAGGCTGCCTGGCAAGTTTTAGGACAGAAGAGAGCAAGAATAACCCACCCTAGCACACAACCATTGCTATTACTTATCAAAACCACTACTTGTATTCATTTCTTCCACCCTCTAACAAAAAGGTTGAGTACTCAAGATTAGTTGCTTCAAATCATGATTACCCACCCAGCTTTCTGCCACAGGTTATCCCTGTTGATAATCTTGCTTCAGTAACAAACACTGATTTTTTTCTGGAGCTGTAAAGAAGCAAAGTCAACTTTATCAAAGTAAAAGGCAGATTCAGGGAGAAAAATTAGGGCCCAAATAACACCAAGGTGAGAGGAAACCTTGCCACTGCAGCTCTGCAATGTAATTTCTTTGTTAATAAAAAGAATTTTTCATGCTGGAATTTTCCTCCAAGCTAAAGAGGGCTCGCGACTAACTAAAGAAAAAAAAAGCCCTCCAAGTTTCCAAAGTATTCCAAGTGATAAAACCAAAGTTACAGCCTGAAAATAAATCATAACAGCAATATGCACACACTTGAGAGAAAAGAAAACCTCAGATATAAACCTACACTGGAAAAATCTTACACTTAGTGCAGCCAAAATGCCAGTTGATACATGTCACATTTGGGTGCTCCAGGCAACGCTATCACAATGGCTAATACAGCCAGGCAGAGCTCCAAGAAGAGTGTCCAAAGCCCAAAAGGACACACAGATGCTCCCTGGAACCTTCGGAGAACAGTGATGGCATCTCAGGCCTTTTGCTGAAGCTTTCACACACGTTCAGCATCTTGAGCAGCAGCACAAGTCAAAGCAAGGCTACGACCTTTCAGACGCCGTTGCGGGTTAATCCTTCTTGAAGGAGGGCTCTGAAAACATTTAGGTTGAAGTATCCGTGAGATTAGGATGTTTATCCATCTTGTATTTTTGAGTATTTGTGATTTCAGCGTCTCCAGGCTGCAAAAGCTCAGGAGGACCAAGGGTCAAGAGAGAAAGGGAAGGTGGCAGGCACAGGGAAAGGGTAGCAATGCTAACAAACCCTTTGTGTGTTTGCTAGAAACCTGTCAGCAGCCTGCAAATCAAATGTTAAAAAGTAACACAAAATTAGGGGAGATTTTTTTTTCCCCCAGATGGAAATACCTCGTGCAGCTGAGCTGACAGATCTATTGGGCACAAAGAGAACTGAGACCAAACGTGAGAGGTGCTCCCTGCTAAGACTTTCCAGGTGTTTATAACTGGCTTCAGTGCCATGAACCCCTTAAGGTCACCCCAAGCTATCAAAAGCTCAAAATGCTGTCTCAACAGAAATGCTAAGGAGGTCAAACAGCTCCTTCTGGGGCTGCAGACATTGTGCTAGTGACTGCTCAAGGAGGGAAAGGTTTTCCCTTCTCTGTCTCCAAACTGGGAGTTTGGCACCAGCATCCCCATAGGGAAACCTCAGGGAGAACTCAAGCTCCTGGAGGATGATGGTGACCTTTTCCAAATGCAGCTTGCCCATGGGAACAGAGGTCTCCAAAGCAGGTCCTCAAAGGACTATGTAGCACAGAAAAGAGTGCTTTATGAGTCCCAAGTGGAGAAAAGCTTTGGTAACACAACAGAAGGGAGGATGAAGACCCAGCAGTAAGAAAAGAGTGTTCCTCGCAACACAGATGGAGTGATGGGGACAGGGTTTAATGTCAAGATGACAAATAAAAGCCTTTCCAACTCAATCTGCCAACTTCATCCTAGAATAAGTATCATTTGCAGAATGCATGCAACACAGGTTGCAAACTCCAGGCATCTTTGGTCACAGATATCACTTCGTTCCACCTCAGCAAAGCCACATGGAGGTACAACTGGGAGTCATGCCCTTGAGTAGGATGCTGAGGAGCTGCAGGAGGGCCAGGGACAAGTTATCTGCTGCTTCTGTGAAGTTTTCAAGGGCTCAGAAGCATTTGTGGCTCATTTAAGATGTTTTGGGGAACTGGTCCTGGGCATGGATGAACCCTGGCAGTTATTTTCCTGCATTTTACAGGTGCGTGGAGTAATGGGACAAAAGAGAATGGTCTTAAGCCAAAAGAGGGGAGATTTAGATGAGATATTAGGAAGAAATTCTTTGCTGTGAGGGTGGTGAGAGCCTGGCACAGTTTTCCCAGAGATGGCTGCTCCATCTCTGGGGTCGGTACTGGGACTGGTGTTGTTCAATATCTTCATCAACGACTTGGATGAGGGTATAGAATGTACCCTCAGCAAGTTTGCTGATGACACTAAGCTGGGAGGAGTGGCTGACACACCAGAAGGCTGTGCTGCCATTCAGAGAGACTTAGACAGGCTGGAGAGTTGGGCAGGGAGAAACATGATGAAATTCAACAAGGGGAAGTGCAGAGTTTTGCATTTGGGGAAGAACAACACGATGTCCCAGTATAGGTTGGGGGCTGAGCTGCTGGAGAGCAGTGTAGGTGAAAGAGACCTGGGGGTCCTGGTAGACAAGAAGATGACCATGAGCCAGCAATGTGCCCTTGTGGCCAAGAAGGCCAATGGCATCCTGGGGTGCATTAGAAAGGGGGTGGTTAGTAGGTCAAGAGAGGTTCTCCTCCCCCTCTATTCTGCATTGGTGAGGCCACACCTGGAGTATTGTGTCCAGTTCTGGGCCCCTCAGTTCAAGAAGGACAGGGAAGTGCTTGAAAGAGTCCAGCGCAGAGCTACTGAGATGATTAAGGGAGTGGAACATCTCCCTTATGAGGAAAGGCTGAGGGAGCTGGGTCTCTTTAGTTTGGAGAAAAGGAGACTGAGGGGTGACCTCATCAATGTTTTCAAATATGTAAGGGGTGAGTGTCAGGGAGATGGAGTTAGGCTTTTCTCAGTGGTGACCAGTGATAGGACAAGGGGTAATGGGTGTAAATTGGAGCATAGGAGGTTCAAGTTGAATATCAGAAAAAATTTTTTTACTGTAAGGGTGACGGAGCCCTGGAACAGGCTGCCCAGGGGGGTTGTGGAGTCTCCTTCACTGGAGACATTCAAAACCCACCTGGACACGTTCCTAGGCGATGTACTCTAGGGGGCCCTGCTCTGGCAGGGGGGGTTGGACTAGATGATCTTTCCAGGTCCCTTCCAACCCCTAGGATTCTATGATTCTAGGATTCTATGATCCCTGGAATTATTGAAGGCCAGGTTGGATGGGGCTTGGAGCAACCTGGTCTAAGTGGAAGGTGTCCCTGCTCATGGCATTGGTTTGGAACTGGGTGATCTTTAAGGTCACTTCCAACCCAAACCAGTTTGGCATTTTATGTCTGGTCACATCAAATGTGCAGGTTGATCAGTGGAGGGAAAGAATTTCAGGACACCACGGGACACCCTCCAGGAAAGTCTCTAACAGCCTCCCCAAAATAATCCTCATTGGTTTCACACCAAAGGCCCCAGAGCTTGTGAGGCAGGTTTAATTTTAGAGCACACTCATCGGATTTGCTTACATAATTTTCTTGATTTGGAAGGCTTTTTATTTTCCTTAGTGAGAAAATCTGCCCAAATTTACCACGTTAAGCAGGAGGCTGCTTGCCCATAAGAATCTTAAAATACATTGGCTGTGATTTTTTTCCTTTTAAAATGTGCATATCACAATTGGGGCAATATGGAATTAGAGCAGCTTTAAGAAGTGAGGTGGGAAAGAAACCATTAAAAAGGACAAATCCTTACCAAATTCTACTGGCATCTAAGTGCAATGGCCCACAGGGTGTCCAGAGACTGCTGAAAACAGGGCAGCAAGAGATCAAGAAACAGTTCCAGCCTGAAACCATTAAGCAGGATGTATCCAAATCCTACAACAGGGATCTTGACTGATTTTAAGAGTTTTCAGTGCTTTTAAGAGAACACCAACTTTCTGTTAAAGGTGCATTTATAAATATAAGAGGAGGTGTTGGCTTCATCTTCTAAATGGACCAGATCTTGGCCAGCAAAGAAATTTTGGTTTTTTGTATCATTTAAGCCAAGCCTCATAGACAGACAGGACTTGGTAGCACCCTGGATACTTCAGGGTTTAGTTCAGATTTAGTTCTCCAGATTTAGTTCTCTTGAGCTTTTCCAGCCAATCCTTTCTCTTACTCATCACTTGATTACAGTAAGAATTCAGCCTCCAAGGTTTGTACTCAGCAACCTGACATCCCAAAAGCCATAAACCCCTTACATCCATGACTTGCTTGGCCCATTACTCCCAATTTTGACTCTGTTTACTTCATTTTTAGGTGGCAGTTGGGCATCTTCTACAGCAAGTACTTTCCAACTCTATGGAGAAGTTGGAAGAGTAGAAAGAAAGGGTTGATATCCACAGCCTGGAAACAAAGCAAGGAAACCCTGAAGACCCCATGGGTGCCACATATGAGCATCCAGATTCATAGGACACAGAACTCAGCTCTGGTATTGCCAAATTTCTTCTTCCACCTACTGCAAACTCCTTTTAAGGAGCTGCAGCAGCTCCTTTACCATTCTGCCCAACCATCAATAGAAGTCCTATCTCAAGCAGACTCATTTCATTTGGATCCAAAATACAGCTCTGTGCAGATCTTGCATTTAGGTTTCACTCCTGACTACCAACCAGAGTAGCCCTGGAGCTTGCCACCACCCTGAGAATCACCAGGGAAAGGAAAAAAAGAAAAAAGAAAACCAAAAAAAGAAAAAAAAAAAACCAAAAAAACCCCAAAACAAAACAAAACAAAACACACCATGGGTTGTTCTTTGAAGTGGGAATTGATAGTTACAAACTCCATCTAATGCCAGCTGCTTTCAGTCACTTAAGTCTGAGGTCTCCTGGGCACAACTTTTGAGTAAAGGTGACACCCCCAATAGAGATAAGAGGTCAATTAGCACAATTTTTCCCTGTACTTAGCCCTGGGGAGGCCACAGCTTGAGTCCTGTGTCCAGTTCTGGGCCCCTCAGCTCAGGAAGGAGATTGAGGTGCTGGAGCAGGTCCAGAGAAGAGCAAGGAGGCTGGGAAGGGATCCAGCACAAGTCCTGTGAGGAAGGGCTGAGGGAGCTGGGGGTGTTGAGGCTGGAGAAGAGGAGGCTCAGGGGAGACCTCATCACTCTCTCCAACTCCCTGAAAGGAGGTTGGAGCCAGGGGGGGGTTGGGCTCTTTTCCCAGGCAACTCTCAGCAAGACAAGAGGGCACAAGAGGTCTCAAGTTGTGCCAGGGGAGGTTTAGGTTGGACAGCAGAAAGAATTTCTTTCTGGAGAGGGTGCTCAGCCATTGGAATGGGCTGCCCAGGGAAGGGGTGGATTCTCCATCCCTGGAGATATTTCAAAAGAGCCTGGATGTGGCACTCAGTGCCATGGGCTGGGAACTGCAGCGGGAGTGGATCAAGGGTTGGACTTGATGATCTCTGAGGTCCCTTCCAACCCAGCCAATTCTATGGTTCTATGATTCTAAGAATAACCTCATTTCCACCTTGCTGCACAGAGAGATGGCAATTCCTCAGGGAGTTGGGCTCTCTTTTCCATGGGGATACCTCTTCTCCCAACACCTGCAACCCTATTTGTTGTCTTCTGCTAAAAGCCTGCTTTATACAAGCACAGCAAAGAGCTATCCTTCAGAAAGCTTCCAGGCTTTTCCAGGCACCCCTAGGAGAGAAGGTTTTGCAGATGGCAGAGTTTGGCAGGATGACTAAAGCATCTCTTCATAGATCATGGAGTTGAAAGACAGCATCACACCCAAGTGAAATGTTGCACCTGGGTGAAACATCTCCCTGCAGAAACACCTTGGTGTTTTCTCAGCAGTTTTCTACAGGTTGGCTGCTTGCACAAAAGGTGATGTGTCCTCAGCTGGCTTATTCCTTTTAAGGACTGCCCAGAACCATAGAAAATCATCAGAGATGCTGGAGGTGACATTAATGGCCTCGTGTCTTAAAGAAGGAAACATCAACACCTCATGATGCTAAACTCAGGACTTGCCACCAAAACTGAGCCAAGACATCTGTCTCCCTAAGGTAACTAAAACCCAAGGATATAATAAGTTTATAGAACTGTTTTGGTGTTTGTTGGTGTTTCCCCCCCCCCCCCCAACACTTTCAGAGCACTGTTTGAGTATTCCTTCTTGAGGGTATTTTTTAGGGCAAGAAAAAGATGAAAAAACTTCCCAGAACCTGGCCACTGATGTACATTACCACTCCAGGAAACTTAGCCACAGAAACCAAATATAATGCATGACTACATCAGCAAATAGCCATGTTGATGCTGTTTGTGCCCACCTCATGCCCAAGCCTGAAGAACAACATGGTGATGTTCTTCAGCCATGCACAAGCTGCTACAAAGAGGGAAGGGGGAGACCCTCAGTGGTAAGAAAATAAAATTAAATTGGTTTCCGGTTAAGGCAGAGAGATTTCCATCATCTGTTAGAGGAAAAGCTGGGAAGTGAAGCATTGATGAGAGCAGCCAGGCTCACAGAAGAGCATCAAACACTTGAAAGGTTGGTGTGGGAAAGGCCCTGCCAGTGAATCCTCAGCCACTTGCAAATAGTTTATAATCCAGTTTATAACCCAGCCATGACACTCTGCTGTGCCCTCCCATTCCTGCTCCCCAAACCAAAACCCAACAGAGCAGAACATCTCCAAACACCTGGTTAAGAAAGGAACCCCTGGGAGCTTTGGCCATGACTCTTCTCCACCATCCCTGTTTCCATAAGCAAGCTGCAGGCTTTCCAGAGCTGCACAGTGGGGCCTTTGAGGGGTTTCAGAGCTGCAGAATGGCAGCACAGAGAAGTCTCACAGCAGCATCCCCATCCCACTTGAGTGCAACTCCTGTTCCCTTCTGCTCAGGCCGTGGGACACCAGGGGGACCTTTCATAGGAGCCATGAAAAACTTAAGAAACTGAAAGTTTGTTTCTCAACCCCTAAAAAAAAAAAAAAAAAAAAAGAAGAAGAAAAAAGCTCAGAGAGCTGCCAGCTCCTCCTGTGACCACCCAAACTGCTCACCTACTTCTTAACTGATGCTAAACTAAATAAAGAAGCTGAAATATCATAAGCAGGGGGAGAGGCAAGGAGAGAAGTTACACAGGGCTATTAGCAAAATAAACCTTTGCTCTGGCAGGCTGAAGAAGCAGTACCAAGAGCAATGCTGGCACTCACTGGGTTTAACCCTTCCTTTCCTCAGCCATCCTTTCCTCAACCCTTCCATCCTCAGCCCTGGGAAAGATGGCAAATAGCCACCTCCTGCCCAGCCTGCTGGCAGCCACTCAGCAGGGATTAGATTTGGGCCCAGAGAAGCAAAACAGGGATCTCATGTAAAGCCCAATGGGTCAGGATGGTATTAAATTGGTTGATGGACCACAGGCAAGATGATGGAGGGCCTCATCTGCAGAGGGAGGCAGTGTTACCTCCTCTCTTCCTCAGAAAGCAGAGCCAAAATGTTTCAGGTCTGTATGGAAGAGAAAAGTTAAGATGTGATAATTTCCCTTCCCTTCTCCAAGAAGAGAAGGCTCCAGGGAGACCTTAGAGCATCTTCCAGTCCCTGAAGGGGCTACAGGAAAGCTGGGGATGGAGTTTGGACAAGGGCAGATGGTTTCAAATTTAAAGAGGGGAGACTGAGAGGAGATCTTGGGAAGAGATTCTTTTCTGTGAGGGTGTTGAGACACTGGAACAGTTTTCCCAGAGAATATGTGGCCCCATCCCTGGAATTGTTCATTGCCAGGTTGGATGGGGCTTGGAGCAACCTGCTGGGGGGGTGGGAGATGTCCCTGCCCAGAGCAGGGGAGTTGGAACCAGGTGGTCTTTAAGGTCCCTTCCAACCCAAACCAGTCCATGATTCCATGATCTTCCCCTCACATTCCCCTCTTCTCCCCAGCACATTCATCCTCTGATACTTAATCACAGAAAAAAAAATCCTTCCTGCCCAAGTCTCCTTGTCCAGTGCACACAGATGCAGGGACTATTTTTTACCTCTGTTTCAGGGAAACAGAAGCCAATCTCTTTCACAAGCACAGCTCATCTTCAGCTGCAGAGTTAAACCACTGAGCTACGAGGATGAGGAGTACTCCCATTTTACCCAGGGAGTTAAGGACAGCAGAGAAAAACTGGTGTGTGTGTGTGAGTCATTGCCCTGCAGTTTTTTAAGTGAAAACACAAAGAGCTTGTCTTGAAAAACTGGAAAAGCAAGATGGGGAAGAGAGGAAAAAAAAAAAAGGAAGGAAGGAGAAGCAAGGAAGGAGAAGCAAGGAAGGAAGGAGAAGCAAGGAAGGAAGGAGAAGCAAGGAAGGAAGGAGAAGCAAGGAAGGAAGGAGAAGGAAGGAAGGAAGGAGAAGGAAGGAAGGAAGGAGAAGGAAGGAAGGAAGGAGAAGGAAGGAAGGAAGGAGAAGGAAGGAAGGAAGGAGAAGGAAGGAAGGAAGGAGAAGAAAGGAGAAGAAAGGAGAAGAAAGGAGAAGAAAGGAGAAGAAAGGAGAAGAAAGGAGAAGAAAGGAGAAGAAAGGAGAAGAAAGGAGAAGAAAGGAGAAGAAAGGAGAAGAAAGGAGAAGAAAGGAGAAGAAAGGAAAGAACAAACTTCTAAAACACCTTAACTGGGCAAATTTAAGCACTAAATCAGCAGATGTAGGAACTCTTCACAAGATGATGTGATCAGGGGTGCTTGCAGCTTTCTATCTGAGGGGCTGCCTTTATAAGTCATCTGTAATGGGACACTCCAGCCCTGCTAACTGGCATGAGTTGAGCCCAGGAATGCAAAGTGGGGTGGTCAAACCACATCAATTTTGCAGGAGTGCCTCCACACCAGACTCTGAAAGTGCCTTTAATTCAGTTTAGCCTGATCTGCATTGAAACCAAGTCCCTTAAAGCGAATTAAAGATCTTTAATCCCCCAAGGAGAGTGTTTCCACCAGTTAAGAGTAATTGAACTAATCCACTTTAAAAGTCAGTCCAGCTTAGTTGTGCTAAGTGGCTGTGCAGATGAGGCCTGGGAGCAGAGGGACTGTCTCTAGCATGCAATAATCCCATCAATCTGCCCTGGGAGGACAGCTACAGCAGAGCTGTTTTGCTATCCAGAGGCTGGGAGTGGTCCAAGACACTCAAATAAGAACACTAATAGAAATGTCTACTTGTGCTTGACAGGTGCCATCTGGTTGCAAGCAAAGGCATTTTCCATCTGTAATTTTTCTCTACGTGCCACATAGGCCGGGGATGGCCAAGGGAGAAGCTGTTATTATGGGCAGCTCAGGCACCAGGTTGCTGCTCCAAAAAATGTGCTGGCAGCATCTCAGTGAAATATGGAAATAGAGGTTTGCAGGTCTCCATTCCCCCTGTCCCAGAGGTGTCTGGAGATAGGGGCTCAGCAGAGGACTGGAGGGACCATCTCCACCAAACTGGGGATGACTGGTCTCCCCCCAGTTTGTTCTCCCACACTCTTCTGCAAGCTCCCAGGGCACTGCTCACCTCTCTGACTGGTTTCCACCCCAGCATTTCAACTGGTTCAAGCCAAACCACTTCCCCTCACACACCCTCCCTGAAAAAACAGGGCATGAAGGGGCAAGAGAAATCAGAGAGAAGGCTCACACCCCCCTCCAACTCCATCCTGCCCCACTTTCTCCTGCAAGGTCCCCCCCTTCCCAGAGCAGGCAGCAGCAGGTTCCACATGGATTTTGCCTTTCTAGGAAAGCACTGAGCCCCTCTGATCCAAGCCAGTTCTTCCCCAGCTAAGAATAATCCCCCCAGCTGCTGTTTGATTTACCCATTACCATGGATGCACCATGTATATATTTTTTTTTTTTTTTTTTTTTTTTAAATCTGGTAGATACCCAGGGGGAGAGGGAAGAAGTCTGAGGGTGTTCATTCTACTTAATGTTTCCTCTGTGGTTTGGGCCATCTTGCCTTACAGGTATGTTTATTCCACTACTTTAGCAAAGCAGCAGACTTTTTAATGGAACTGTTGATATTTTTCCTGGCTGATCCTCCTGGAGAGGAGTACAAATGAAGTTCATTTCCCAGCTCCCAGCCTGAAGCTCCTCTTCTCTTGGGACCAGAGGGAATTGAAGGTTTCCATTGCACTGGTCAAGTTTCTTCCCTTCTCCAGCCTTCAGGTTTTAAGAGACACAAACAGAGGTGCTCAGGCAGCTGACAGGAGCAATGTGTGGCTGGGGCTTTTCTGCAAGGGCAGCAGCTGTGCTTGAAAATCTGAAAATCCAGCTGGGAGTCTCCCAGCAAGGCTCTGGAGTAGGAGAACGGGGGCAACACTGCACCCCTGAAATAAAACCTCAGCTCCAAGGCTTGTTCTGCAGCCAGAACTTCCAGGGTTTCCCACTTATTAGCACTGCAGAGATCACTAAAGCATCAGTAAATCCACCATAAATTTATCTTTGAACCTCTTATTGCTACAACAGGAGCAGTAACTCCAAACCAGAGGGTTCTGCTTTATTAAGCACCTGGAGAAGACACTTTTGGGTATAATCCTTGGTTCAACAGCCCTTTTTAGTGCTGAGAAGAGCCAAGGGATGTACACCATGTCTGAGGCAGTTCCAAACCTTTCCTCCCCCTCAGAACCCCCCTGATGTTCATGAATGTGCCCAAAGCCATGCAGATATCCAACAATCTGCTGCCCTCACCCCCATGGAGCAATCAGGTCTAAAGACATCCAGACAGATCAGTCACCAGCTCTAGAGCCACTTCAAAAAAAAAAAAATTAAAATAAAGGCACTAAAAAGGGTGCTCCTAAGACCTCAGGTAACAGAGTAAACATCCCCATAAAAGCAGGGAAAAGCATCTCTCTGGACAATGTCCAACAGCAAGAGAAGGAGAGCATCTCTGAGAGCACCTCAGCAGCCTCATACACCAGAGTAAGGAGGAAGAGGAGATGGGGTCACTCATCATCCATCTCCCCACCACGAGGCACCCTCTTGCATCATCTGCACCTGACCCCAGCCACGTCCCCCAACTCAGAAGACACGGGGAAAAAAAACCATGGCCAGAGGCACCACGTAGCAGGGTCATCAAGCCTGGTGCAGTCCCAAACTCTGAGTCAGAACAGACCAAGCCTTCGAGCTCACCTCTCCCCTCCCAGCTCTCAGCTTTTCCATGAGCTTTGCAGCAGTGTCCCAGGGGATGCAGTGCCCAGGGAGGATGCTCTCCAGTCAGCAGGGAAGTGTTTGGGACAGCCCACAGGGAACCCCAGGCCCTGCACTGGGAAAGACTGGGACCAAAAGGTCCCTGAGAAAAACTGCCATTAGTTCTAAGACATCTCCACTGAGTTTCTTCATGGTTGATGGTCCCTTCACAAGCTCAGGAGGCAAAAGTCTGGTCCCAACCCCTTCTAATGTTGTCTCTCTGCACCTTGCAGAGCCAGATCTCTGCCCACAGCCATTTTCATCAGCTACAAAAAAATCAGCATGAAGATCCTGGCTCATAACATTGCCCACAAGGACTGCTCAAAGTCTTGTTTAAGTCCAGCTCCCACTCTCCTAAGAGCAGCTCTTCAGCCTCACTCCTCTCTTCAAACTCATGCTAAGCCTCTGGATTTCCAGAGTCAATGTGGGACAAGCCAGAAGATAGAAATAGTCACCAGGGATGCAACACAACCTTGCTAATGAGCCAAAGGAAGTGTTGGATCTTTGGTTAGACCCTGGAACTCGGCTCAAGTGGCTGCTTCACCTCTGGCCTCTCAGATCAACTTGCTAACCACAGACTGGGAAATAACTCCCTGCCCAGCAGGAGATTTATCTTTGGCAGGGGCTGAAAACATCCCTACACCCACCCCCTCTCACCTTTGATTACAGAGAGGGCCCCAAGATGGAGAAAAAGCTATGCTAGAAATTTGCCAGGTATTTCAAGAGCTCACCTTACATTGGGAGAGGATTAGGGCTGGAAAAAGGATTTTGTTAAGATTTTTTAAAAGAACTGACTTGTTTTCCTTAAAGTATCAGTTCTGGAGAACTGTCCCCAGAGGGGTTGGGGCTCCAGGATAAGGTTTCTTGCCAGGGGAGATGCTCAGAGCTTCAGCAGGGGCAGAGCAAGTTAAACTTAGTGTCCCTGACCTGGGCAAGCTCCACTGAAGCTTCCCATTACTCTTGGGAAGAGGTCCCTGTATCCAACACCAATGCAGCTGATCCAGAAGGATTTGCACACGTTGGATCCTCACCTTAAGTGCCACCACAGTCTGTTATCTTCAAGGTACCCAGTCCCATCAGCTGTCCTGGCTTCCTGGGGGAATATCCCACCTTGAACTTGGCTCCCAGAAACTCGGATGTCATCACTCATTCATCCACATCAGAACTTCCAGCAGAGCAAAAAAAAAATCAAAGCTGCTTCTATACAAATCAGTCCTACCATGGTCTTCCAAGGCTAAACTCAAGTGGAAACACATTTTAGTGGGAGATATCCCTGCCCATTCAGGAAGGCTGGAACTAGATGATCCTTGAGGTCCCCTCCAACTCAAACGATTCCAGGGTTTTCTCTTCTTGCCTGAGTATTTTGCAATGTTTTGTCTGCTGGGCTCTCACCCACACTGCTCACTGCCTTAGAAGAGGCTCTGAACCCAGGGACAGGACTGGTTTTCCATGGGAATCAAAGATTTGGGGTATGGAAACCACCTGGCAGACCTTCTGCCCTAACCTCCAGGCAGAGGGAAGAACTGGAGTGCTAAGGCCAAGCAGCAGAGATCCCCACCAAAACCCAAACCCTACCAGCACTCAGAGGTCTTCACACTGATTCCATGGGAGGCATTGCAGGGGTCACCAGGATAAAACAAAGCCCTTATAAAAGCTCAGCTTCATGCACAGCCAAGGGACACTACAGGGACATGGGTTAGTGGTGGGCTTGGCAGTGTGCTAGGTTAGAAGTCAGATTTGATGATCCCAGAAGTCTTTTCCTACCAGGATTATTCTATCCAGAAGGTTGAACACTTCACCTTGGTGACTTCAAAGTGTTTACTAGCATTAATCCTAAAAGATGGAGCTGAAAAGCCCCACGGGAGGCCCTCTGCAGCAGGCAGCACCAGCTTCACCTACAATCTTTGGTTGCAATCTCTAACAGAAGTGAAGTTATGCCCCCCAGGGCTGCCTGGCTTTGTTTTGTTGCAATCCCAAGCATGAGCTCATCAAAAAAGAATTAATGACCCCACAGATAAGACATTACAATGAGGATACTTAAAAAGGGCTGAGCTCACCACAGCAGGCAATGCACCCAGCTCAGCAGGGGTTCACCCAACAGGATCCACACTGGGGAAGAGGGGTTGGAAAGCTGCCCAGCAGAAAGGAACTTGGGGCTGTTGGTCAACAGAAGCTGAATCTGAGCCAATGTACACCCAGGTGGCCAAGAAGGCCACCAGCATCCTGGCTTGTGTCAGCACTGGTGTGGCCAGTAGGAGCAGGGCAGGGATTGTCCCCTTGTGCTGGGCACTGGGGAGGCTGCACCTCAAATCCTGGGGTCAGTGCTGGGTCCTTCAGGAGCAGAAGGACATTGAGGGGCTGGAGAGTGTCCAGAGAAGGGAATGGAGCTGGGGAAGGGTCTGGAGCACAAATCAGGAGCAGCTGAGGGAGCTGGGGGTGTTGATCCTGGAGCAGAGGAGGCTGGGGGGAGACCTTCTGGCTCTCTGCAACCCCCTGAGAGGAGGTTGGAGCCAGGGGGGGTTGGGCTCTGCTCCCAAGGAAGAAGTGATGGGACAAGAGGAACTATCCCCAAGTTGTGCCAGGGGAGGTTTAGGAACAATTTATTCCTGGAAAGGGTTCTCAGGGCCTGGCCCAGGCTGCCCATGGCAGGGCTGGAATCCCCATCATCCATGGAGGAATTTCCAAGCTCTGTAGATGTGGTGCTGAGGGACACGGGGTGGTGGTGGCTTTGGCAGCTCTGGGTGAAGAGTTGGACTCCATGACCTGAAAGCTTTTTTCCAACCAATATAATTCTCTAACTAATTTCCTGAGGACCTGGGCACACCATGCAGTTTCTTTTAAACAATCACTTGGGGAAGCCTACAGAGAACCCAGCAACCAAGCCATGAGAGCAAATTGCCAGTTTAGAGATGCCAGAACCCAGCAGATGTGACACCAGCACCCAGTGACCCTGCAGCCCCTCCTGCCAAGCCCATGGAGGGGTCGATGGGCACCAGGAAACTCCTGGAGAACCAGGCAGGAGACTCCCAAAGGCAGGGCTGGGGAAGCTCTCACATCCAGCTGATTGATGGACAGCAGGGAATATAAATAAGGCACTTTGTGGGGGGTGGGATTTAAAGGGTAACAAATGGCCCTGCTGGGCCACTGGAAGAGATGGGTGAGCTTAGCCCAAAAGGTGGCTCAGCTGGCAGTGCTGATGCTTTCAGAGCACCCATGATCTTGGGAAGAAGTTAAGGAGTGCTTAGGATTCAGAGGTAGGAAACCCAGTGCCAAGCCATGGGCTCTGGGCATCAAAGGTTGTTCAGCCTGCAGAACAGATGGCCCCAAGGAAACCTTAAAGCACCTTCCAGTCCCTGAAGGGGCTACAGGAAATCTGGAGAGGGATGCTGGACAAAGGCATGAAGTGATGAGACAAGGAGTAATGGTTTCAAACTGGAAAAGGAGAGATTTAGGTGATATCTTAGGAAGAAATCCTTTGCTGTGAGGGTGCTGAGCCCCTGGTCCAGGTTGCCCAGAGAAGCTGTGGTTGCCCCATCCCTGGAAAGTGTTCCAGGCCAGGTTGGATGGGGCTTGGAGCAACCTGGGCTGGTGGGAGGTGTCCCTGTGTTAGGTGGGTTGGAACCAGATGATCTTTAAGGTCCCTATCATTTCCCCTTCCCCCAAAACCAATCCTTCAGTGACTGAATTAACAAAACACTCCCCATACCTTAGAGAAGAATGATTTAGGGTCACAAGCAGACTGAAAGACCACATAGCACATATGGGAACTGCCTGATCCTTTTGAAATAGTTTGTTGGGGTTTTTTTGCAACAGCTAAGAGGGGAGAAAAAAGAAAAGATTTTTTTTTTTTCTATCAGCCAGAGCAAATCCTGTAACTGCTGTGTTTATCCATGTAGTCAAAATACTCCCTGTTCCACTTAGCACAGTGCAAACACACATTACAATAAAATGTAAAGCTTACTGAGCTGATAAACTTCATAAGTGTGTTTTATGACAGTATCTCAAGAGATAAGGCTCATTAGCACTTAGAGCCACCATCTGAGGCAACCTTAAAAAGCACAGTTAAAAAAAAAAAAAAAAGAGGGAAAGAGGAAAAATTTGAGCCTAGACATCCAAAAAAAAATCAACTCCTAAAGGGTTAACCCTTTCCAGCCAGCATCATTATCATTTCTAGCTCCTACCCAACTTGACTTGAGCTGGCTCTGGGTTCACTAAGTTGAGGAAAGCAGATCCAGAAGTTGAAAGCCAAACTATGTGCTGGTCCAGGAGCAGTGGAAGCAAGAAACCTTCTGCTTGAGAGCAGCTCAGACTGAGAAACCAATTGCATGACCATGCTACGAGCCACCAGGGAGCTTTTTCTTTGGGCTGCTTCACCCTGGAGAGGAGCCAGAAGCTCTGCACTCAATTTGCAGCCTGGGAAGCCAGCTGAGACTTCTTGGATTGCTCCAACACAGCCCCAGGGAAGCACTGGGAACCTGGCAGGTTGTTACCTGGATCATCAGGGAACTTGGGGTGAAGAAACTTGTGTCTAGCACAGGGTTCAGTCTGAGCTTAGCAAGTGTCACCCCACCCAAAGGTGCTTTCAGCTGTACGGTTATGCACAGAGAGGTCCTTCACATGCAGCAGATCTTGAACTATTTTTTTTTTTTTTCCTCATGTATTGAGCTTTCTACTCTCAAGTGCTTCAGGCAGCAAACACTGGGATGAGTTGTCCCATTTGTACACAAGCCCTGAAGGTGCCACATTGCCCCATGAAACTGAAGTAAAAGGATCTCCAGCAGGCTTCTGGCAGCAGAAGTCCTTACACCTCTGGTGGCCTCACCCCATGTTCAAGAGAGTTTCATCTACAGGGATATTCCAGGGTAACATCTCCTCAGTCTCCAAGAAAACCCCATCCCAACCAATTGCTTCTTAGAAAGCAGCTGTGCACAGGGATGAAAGAGATGGGGAAGGCAAAGCAGAGGCTCCACCTATTCTGAAATGAGCTTTCTAGGTCCCACCACCTCTGTGAATCCCTGCATCAGAAACTGCCTCATGCAGGGGGAACCTCAAAAATGGACCTTCAGTACCTCCTCTGCTAGTCAGAATCCTCCCTGAATTCAGATGGCATAATTCAGTATCTTCTGGCTTGGCTTTTCCACCAAAAAAACCTCAAGGAGCCTTTAAATATCAACATTTCACTAAGGAAACCACCAGGAATTAAACCCCTGTCAGCACCTCCCTAGATGAAGGGAACTGAAAGGAGCATCCCCAGGAGCATCCCCAGGACAGGAGCATCTTCTCTAGGAGGCAGCAGCACCAAAAGGCTGAAAGCCCGGTGAATGAAGCAGAGAGCAAGAAAATGAATAAAGCAGCAAAGACTGACAAAACCCAGGCTTGTCAGAAAGATTTAAACTCAGGAGCATCACACCAGCTCCTCTGTGAAGTCTTCCAGACCTTCTACTTAACTCTCCCCCTCCCCAATCCCACAATTTAATTCAATTACCTGCCCCTGAATCAGCCTCAAGGGGATTCTCATTACCCTGCCATAAAGCACAAGGCCTTTAATTATTAAACACTCAGGAGTTTGGTTTTTTTTTGTGTTAGGGTTGTGGGGCTGGACTCCCTTTTATTGTTG